>NC_143036.1:14617500-14655000 GCF_057628025.1 Oncorhynchus mykiss | reverse complement strand
AGGGGAGAGAGAGGGGAAGGGGGAAGAGGGGAGAGAGAGAGAGAGAGAGAGAGGAGAGAGAGAGAGGAGGAGAGAGGAGGAGAGAGGGAGGGTGGAAGAGGGGAGAGATGGAGAGAGAGAGAGAGAGAGAGAGAGAGAGAGAGGGGAGGAGAGAGAGGGAGAGAGAGAGAGAAGGAGATAGGGAGGGTGGAAGAGGGGAGAGATGGAGAGAAAGAGAGAGAGAGAGAGAGAGCGAGAGAGAGAGAGACAGGGGAAAGGGAAGAGGGGAGAGATGGAGAGAGAGAGAGAGAGAGAGAGAGAGAGAGAGAGAGGAGGAGAGAGGGAGGGTGGAAGAGGGGAGAGATGGAGAGAAAGAGGGGGGTAAAGCAGGAGAGAGATGGAATGGTAAAGAGAGGAAGGGTGCAGGAAAGTGCAAAAGAAATGGGATGGGTAAGAGCGATTTCAACACAGAATGATTTATCTCTCCCTCTCAGTGGAAAATGTTGAGAATGTGTCTTTCTCTAGGCTGCTGAGATGGTTTCTGTTAAACGCTGAGTTAGTTTCCTGTGTGTGTTACTGATACTGGGTGTCTGGACTTCAGCATTCAGTCAGATTGAGTACAGGTTGATATGTAATGACTGTGTCAATAACTGTACTGTCTCATGTACTCTATTGTCCCTCTATCACTGCCTTCCCTTCTGCATTCCTTCCGTTCTTTCTTTGACCTATTTCTCTTCTCAGGGCTAAGTTGGGGATGCCACAGTTTTTGAGTTCCGAAGCCCAGAGTCTCCTGAGGAACCTTTTCAAACGCAACCCTACTAACAGGCTAGGTAACACAACCTGATCTTAGGTCAGGGCTAAGATTTCCCCCTAATGGTTCATGTTAGGATTGAGGGAGATAATCTGATCTCAGATCTGTGCTGAAGTGTAACTTCTGGTTCTGTTCTCTGTAGGGGCCGGCCCAGACGGGGTGGAGGAGATTAAAAGACATCACTTCTACTGCACCATAGACTGGAACGTGAGTGATGAGACGTCTCTTCTCACTGTGTTTCAGAGGCTGTAGAGTCAGTATATACCATATCATGTGTTCTCTATCTCTGTGTGTAGAAACTGTTCCGTAGAGAGCTCCACCCTCCCTTCAAACCTGCTACGGGACGACCGGACGACACCTTCTATTTCGACCCAGAGTTCACCGCTAAAACACCCAAAGGTACACACACACGCACACACACGTCTCTCTGTCCATCCATGCCTCAATTACTCTTTCATCTTTTGACGTTCAACCACTTGTGTGTCTATGTGTGTGTGTGTGTGTCTCTGTGTGTGTCTGTATGTGTGTGTGTGTGTGTCTATGTGTGTGTGTAGATTCCCCGGGGGTTCCGCCCAGTGCCAACGCCCACCAGCTGTTCCGAGGATTCAGCTTTGTAGCCATTACATCAGAGGAAGAGACACAACCACTACAGACTACTGTAGTACAGGTACACAGAGACACACACACACACATACAGACACACACAGAGACACACACAGACACACACAGAGACACACACAGAGACACACACACAGACACACACACACAGACACACAGACACACACAGAGACACACACAGAGACACACACACAGACACACACAGAGACACACACACACACACAGACACACACAGAGACACACACACAGACACACACACAGACACACACAGAGACACACACACACAGACACACACACAGACACACATACAGACACACACACACGCACACATACACACAGACACAGACACACACACACACAGGCAGACACGCACACACGCACGCACATACACACACACACACACACACACGCACACACACACACACACAGGATCTTGTAATTTATGATTTTTCATCTGTGTGTGTGTGTGTGTGTGTGTGTGTGTGTGTGTGTGTGTGTGTGTGTGTGTGTGTGTGTGTAGCAGCTACACAGGAATATGTCCCAGCTGTCAGAAGCATATGAAGTCAAGGAGGAAATAGGACTGGGATCATACTCTGTCTGCAAACGCTGTATACACAAGGCCACTGGCATGGAGTACGCGGTTAAAGTGAGACACACCCCCCCCAGAAAGCACTGATATTGACCATTGTATTGTTAGTATTCAGAACCGTACACACAAGTTGGTATTGGTTTCAACCCCAGAACACTGTGTGTGTGTGTGTGTGTGTGTGTGTGTGTGTGTGTGTGTGTGTGTGTGTGTGTGTGTGTGTGTGTGTGTGTGTGTGTGTGTGTGTGTGTGTCTGCGTGTGTGTGTGTGCGTGTGTGTGCGTGTGTGTGTGTGTTTATGTGTGTGTGTGTGTGTGTGTGTGTGTGTGTGTGTGTGTGTGTGTGTGTGTGTGTGTGTATATGATGTAGATCATCAGTAAGGCCAACAGAGACCCAACAGAGGAGGTGGAGATCCTAATGAGATACGGACAACATCCCAACGTCATCACACTAAAGGATGTGAGTCTCACACACACACATTTTTGTATTGATATCCTTGTGGGGGGACCAAAGAATTGATTCCCATCCCAAATCCTGTTTTCCCTAACCCTAACTCCCTAACCCTATAACTATACCTAACCGTACCCCCTAACCCCTAACCCTAAACCTGACCCCTCAGCCTAAAATAGCATTTTTCCTCGTGGGGACCGGCGAAATGTCCCCACTTGTCCGAATGTTCTTTGTTTTACTATCCTTGTGAGGATTTCTGGTGCCCACAAGGATAGTTAAACAAAAACACACACACACTATTGCACCGGTATAACCCTGCTGTGTCTGCTGTAGGTGTTTGATGACGGTAGGACAGTGTATCTGGTCACAGAGCTGATGAAGGGAGGAGAGCTGCTGGATAAAATACTGAGACAGAAGTTCTTCTCAGAGAGAGAAGCTAGCGCTGTCCTATACACCATCACCAAGACTGTTGAGTACCTACACATACAGGGGGTAAGTGTGTGTGTGTGTGTGTGTGTGTGTGTGTGTGTGTGTGTGTGTGTGTGTCTGTGTGTCTGTGTGTCTGTGTGTGTGTGTGTGTGTGTGTGTGTCTGTGTGTCTGTGTGTCTGCGTGTGTGTGTGTCTGTGTCTGTGTGTGTGTGTGTGTGTGTATGTGTGTGTGTGTCTGTGTGTGTGTCTGTGTCTGTGTGTGTGTGTCTGTGTCTGTGTGTCTGTGTGTGTGTGTGTGTGTGTATGTGTGTGTGTGTGTGTCTGTGTATGTGTGTGTGTGTGTGTGTGTGTGTGTGTGTGTGTGTATGTGTGTGTGTGTGTTAAATGACTCTTCAGTAGGAGGGCATATCAAGTTATATAACCCTTTGGTCCTACTTGTCTTTTTATTATTATTTTTCTTTACAGCATACCAGTTGTCTTTCAATGTGTTGATGTGTGTGATTGATTCATTTATGAATTGCCTGATTGGTTGATTGACTGCCAGGTGGTGCACAGGGACCTGAAGCCCAGTAATATCCTGTATGTGGATGAGAGTGGGAACGCTGAGTCCATCAGGATCTGTGACTTTGGTTTTGCCAAGCAGCTGAGAGCTGAGAACGGCCTGCTGATGACGCCGTGCTACACAGCTAACTTTGTAGCTCCAGAGGTATGTACCATGCCACACACTCTGTCTCTCTCTCTCTCCCTCTCTGTTCCCCCCCTCTCTCTTTCTCTCTCCCTCTCTTTCTCTCTGTCCCCCCCTCTCTCTTTCTCTCTGTTCCCCCCTCTCTCTCTTTCTCTCTGTCTCTCTGTCCCCTACCCTCTCTCTCTCTCTCTCCCTTTCTGTCTGTCCCTCTCTCTTTCTCTCCCTCTCCCCCTCTCTCTCGCTTTCTCTCTCTCTCTCTCTCTCTCTCTCTCTCTCTCTCTCTCTCTCTCACTCTCTCTAACTCTCTCCCTCTCAATTCAATTCAAGGGGCTTAATAGGCATGGGAAACATATATTAACATTGCCAAAGCAAGTGACGTAGATAATATACAAAAGTGAAATGAACAATAAAAGTGAACAGTAAACATTACACTCACAGAAGTTCCAAAATAATAAAGACATTACAAATGTATATTATGTATATATACAGTGTTGTAACGATGTGCAAACAGTTAAAGTACAAAAGGGAAAATAAATAAGCATAAATATGGATTGTATTTACAATGGTGTTTGTTCTTCACTGGTTGACCTTTTCTTGTGGCAACAGGTCACAAATCTTGCTGCTGTGATGGCACACTGTGGTATTTCACCCAGTAGATATGAGTTTATCAAAATCGGGTTTGTTTTTGAATTCTTTGTTGATCTGTGTAATCTGAGGGTAAATATGTGTCTCTAATATTGTCATACATTGGGCAGGAGGTTAGGAAGTGCAGCTCGGTTTCCACCTCATTTTGTGGGCAGTGAGCACATAGCCTGTCTTCTCTTGAGAGCCAGGTCTGCCTACGGCCTTTCTCAATAGCAAGGCTATGCTCACTGAGTCTGTACATAGAGCAAACTAGAATGCTATTTGTCCCTAAACAGAGAGTACACAGTGGCAGAATACCTGACCACTGTGACTGAATACCTGACCACTGTGACTGAATACCTGACCACTGTGACAGAATACCTGACCACTGTGACTGAATACCTGACCACTCTGACAGAATACCTGACCACTGTGACTGAATACCTGACCACTGTGACTGAATACCTGACCACTGTGACTGAATACCTGACCACTGTGACTGAATACCTGACTACTGTGACTGAATACCTGACCACTGTGACTGAATACCTGACTACTGTGACTGAATACCTGACCACTGTGACTGAATACCTGACCACTGTGACTGAATACCTGACCACTGTGACTGAATACCTGACTACTGTGACTGAATACCTGACCACTGTGACTGAATACCTGACTACTGTGACTGAATACCTGACCACTGTGACTGAATACCTGACTACTGTGACTGAATACCTGACCACTGTGACTGAATACCTGACCACTGTGACTGACACAAACGTAAGGAAAGATTTGACTGTTTTCTTGTTCATTCTTTCCAATGTGTCAAGTAATTATCTTTTTGTTTTCTCATGATTTGCTTGGGTCTAATTGTGTTGCTTTCCTGGGGCTCTGTGGGGTCTGTTTGTGTTTGTGAACAAAGCCCGAAGACCAGCTTGGTTAGGGGACTCTTCTCCAGGTTCATCTCTCTGTAGGTGATGGCTTTGTTATGGAAGGTTTGGGAGTCAATTCCTTTTAGGTGGTTGTAAAATTTAACGTCTCTTTTCTGAATTTTGATAATTAGTGGGTATCGGCCTAATTCTGCTCTGCATGCATTATTTGGTGTTTTAAGTTGTACACAGAGGATATTTTTGCAGAATTCTGCATGTAGAGTCTAAATTTGGTGTTTGTCCCATTTTGTAAATTCTTGGTTGGTGAGCGGACCCCAGACCTCACAACCATAAAAGGCAATGGGTTCTATAACTGATTCAAGTATTTTTAGCCAGATCCTAATTGGTATGTCGAATTCTATGTTCCTTTTGATGGCATAGAAGGCCCTTTTTGGAAGTTACCCGTGGTGCTGATGTTTAGGCCAAGGTATTGTATAGTTGTTTGTGTGCTCGAGGGCAACATTGTCTAGATGGAATATGTATTTTTGGAACACCATTATTTTGGTCTTACTGAGATTTACTCTCAGGGCTCAGGTCTGTCAGGGCCCAGGTCTGTCAGGGCCCAGGTCTGTCAGGGCCCAGGTCTGTCAGGGCCCAGGTCTGTCAGGGCCCAGGTCTGGCAGGGCCCAGGTCTGGCAGAATATCTAGGTGGTACTGTAGGACCTCCCTCTCTGTTTCTCTGTCTCTCCCTCCCTCTCTGTTTCTCTCCCTGGCTCTGTTTCTCTGTCTCTCCCTCCCTCTCAATTCAATTTAAGGGCTTTATTGGCATGGGAAACATATGTTGACATTGCAAAAGCAAGTGAAATAGATAATAAACAACAGTGAAATAAACAATAAAAAATGTACAGTAAACATTATACCAAATAATAAAGACATTTCAAATGTCATATTATGTAATAGTCTCTTTCTCTGTCTCTCTCTCTCTCTGTCTATCTCTCTCTATATATGTCTCTCTCTCCCTCTCTGTCACACCCTCTCTCTCTCTCTCTCTCTCTCTCTCTTTCCTCTTCGTTCTGACAATTCTCTCTTTCAAACTAGTCTTTTCTTCTCTCTCTCTCCGTAACCGCTGATATTCTCTACATGTACCCTCTCATCCACTGACCATACAGTATGTGGGTGTGTGTTGTCTAGGTGTTGAAGAAGCAGGGTTATGATGCTGCCTGTGACATCTGGAGTCTAGGAGTCCTACTCTACACTATGCTCACAGGGTAAGGCTGTGTGTGTGTGTGTGTGTGTGTGTGTGTGTGTGTGTGTGTGTGTGTGTGTGTGTGTGTGTGTGTGTGTGCGTGTGTGTGTGTGTGTGTGTGTGTGTGTGTGTGTGTGTGTGCGTGTGTGTGTGTGTGTGTGTGTGTGTGTGTGTGTGTGTGTGTGTGTGTGTGTGTGTGTGTGTGTGTGTGTGTGTGTGTGTGTGTGTGTGTGTGTGTGTGTGTGTGTGGCGAATGGTTTCCCTGGACTAACCTTCTGGTATGGCTGTTTGTGTATTTGCAATTGTTTACCCTTCTCTCTTCTCCCTCAACAAAAAAAAAATCTCTCCTCCCTCTTCTTCTCTCCAGGTTCACTCCGTTTGCCAACGGTCCAGAGGACACACCAGAGGAGATCCTGGCTCGGATCGGCAGCGGGAAGTTCTCTCTGACCGGAGGATACTGGAACTCTGTTTCAGCAGAGGCCAAGGTACACACACACACAATCACACACACTCACACCGAAGCCAAGGGAATGTTGTCAACATTCAAACACATACTCAATGGATGATAATGTTTTAATATGTTTTTGACCTCTGACCTGTAGGAGCTGGTGTCTAAGATGTTACACGTGGACCCCCACCAGCGTTTGACAGCCGGCCAGGTGTTGTGTCATCCCTGGGTCACACACCGAGACCACCTGCCCAAGTTCACACTGACCAGACAGGACGCTCCACACCTGGTCAAGGTAACAGACACTCTAAATGTCCTGTTTTAACATCTCAGTATATTTTATTGTGTGTATGACACTATAAAGTGTAAGTTGACATTTTTTATTATCGCAGAGCGCCATGGCAGCCACCTACTCTGCCCTCAACAGGAACGTTCCACCTGTCCTGGACCCCGTGGGATGTTCCACTCTAGCCCAACGGAGGGGGGTGAAGAAACTCACCTCCACTGCCCTCTGACCGTTGACATTTCACCTCAGACTTATAACCCTGCTAGAGCTCTGCTCAGACAGACAGACCTGGTTCCTCAGATGACCTGGACAGAACTCTGATGCACCTGGGACCCCCCTGACCCTGCTCAGTTATTAACTAACCCAGTGGTCTTCACCCCTGGTGCTATAGCTCTGTTGGACCAGGGCTGGAACTACAGCCTATAGCTCTGTTGGATCAGGGCTGGAACTACAGCCTACAGCTCTGTTGGACCAGGGCTGGAACTACAGCCTATAGCTCTGTTGGATCAGGGCTGGAACTACAGCCTATAGCTCTGTTGGACCAGGGCTGGAACTACAGCCTATAGCTCTGTTGGATTAGGGCTGGAACTACAGCCTATAGCTCTGTTGGATCAGGGCTGGAACTACAGCCTATAGCTCTGTTGGACCAGGGCTGGAACTACAGCCTATAGCTCTGTTGGACCAGGGCTGGAACTACAGCCTATAGCTCTGTTGGACCAGGGCTGGAACTACAGCCTATAGCTCTGCTGGACCAGGGCTGGAACTACAGCCTATAGCTCTGTTGGACCAGGGCTGATGGTGACCACATTGTAGCGTCTCTCCAGTCTTTGCTTTGGACAATTCGTGTTGCCTCTAGACTCAAGAGACAATTGTCAGGAACATGGATGTGCTGTATTTAGATGTCTGTACTTCTGGGAACATTTGAGATACCTGCATTATGCATTTAAGACCCATATTAAAATGATGATGAAGTGTATAATGTAGCTCTGTGTATAAACCTAAGTAGCCTCAAAGACAGTACAATATGAAGATAGGCTAAAACGGCTTCTCCAATAGAAATCCCAGACCACACTTTTCGGCAATGTTATGGCGATGTTGGCTAGCTAAGCTCATGCGTAGAAACATGTCATTGGGTCTAACGGTCGTCTCATGTCAAATCAAAGGCACTCCTTCCATATCATTTTTGGGGAAAATGTGTCCGTTAGTCAATTTCACAAGGTTGGAGTAATAACACGTTCAACTACTTAAGAAATTGGATCAATTATAGGTTGTGGATTTAGATTTTGAGAAAATGAACAACTAAGGAAGAATGTTTTACTTCTCTCATTGACTTCACAACCCCCAAACCCTGGTCAGCTTGGTCTGTTTCGCGTTCACAGATGTCTAACGATGTTGCATCTCTGGGTTTAGAAAATCTGTGGTAACCTCTTCTGTGACTGAGTCATCAGACAGGGACAAAACTAGTGATGTCATCAGAGAGCAGGTAGAGCTCCACTGACCCCACCCCCTATGTAGAGACAAGCTCCTCCCAGTCAGCCACAACATCCAGAGTGAGGCCAGTCTGGACTGAGGTCCAATCATGGCTTTGGTGGGCCAGTCTGGGCACAGCCTGCCCTGTCCACGCCACACCTCAACATTTACAGACACCAAGGGAAACCTGATCCTCGACCAGTGTTAAGCAGTGGTTATCTGGACAGCGAGTCTGTGTATATGTTGATGCCTTCAAATGCTCCTCAGGACTCCTCTGAACCTTGTGTTTCCCAGTTCCTAGGTACATTTGAAAGCAGCATGCTTGGATGACGCCATGAGGAGTCTGTGTCCGACACTGAACTGACACTACTGTTCCAGTACAGCAGCTCAGGTTTCTAGATGAAATACCAAGCATTTTATAAGTCCATTAACTGTGTCATGTAAGCACACAGGTGGGTGGGAGAGGTCCATGGATGTAGAAATGTGTGGATAGAAGGGACATGATATTTTATGCTGAATTGAACCCTTTCAACCTGCCATCTGGAATGGCATGACACAGTTGTGGAGGTAATCCAGTATGTTACTGTATGGGCCAGCTGGCACCTGCTGACTTCTGGTCAATCCCTTTAAAACACTGTCTGTCTAATTGAATGAAAAAAAGATGTAGCTACAGTATCAATGACTTGTAGCAGTAGTATTGAATTAATGAGCTGATCCTGGATCGCTCTCCCTCAGCTCTTCTGTATGTGTTGTAACACAGTCTTTCAGGTTCTGCTTGACTGGTAGCAGAGCTGTAAGCTTGTGTGTTTGAGATGTCTGTATGTTTTTTTCCCCTTCCAGTGTGAGAGTAGATGAGATGTATTTTTTCTCTCCTTCCTCTGTCCCTATCCAGTGGAGATAGTGTCCCTTCCTCCACCCCTGCTGCTGTCTCCTCTCTCTGGTTTTGTATCTCAGTGGAGTCACAGTAGGACTTTGTATTGAACATAATAAAAATACCTTCAGTATACAACTGTGTTTTTCACTGACCAGTAACTACTACAGAAAGGCTTTTTATTCAGACAACATACAGTCAACAGCATAGAGAACAATGCATCAAAGATGTTCTGTAATGGAACCAGTCGACACCAAAAGGCTCCAGGATGACAGGGCTACAGTGGCGTTCCGGTCTAATCTCTATTGGGCAGAGAAAGTTCACTTGGCTTCCGATTGGCCCAGAGAGAGTTCTCTCTTCTTTCCATTGGCCCAGAGAGTTCCTAATGTATACATCTGGCATAAATAGAAATGTACTAGAGTTGGCACTAGGATCATGTACGGGCTAATAATATACTCTACAAACAAATACAAACCCAAATGTTAACTCAGAAACAATTCATTACATTTGCGACTATCACATTTTACGTTAAGCTACTTACATCTAATGTTGTGTAAGACAATTCTCTAAATCTAAATTGATAAAAGGACAATACAAAAGATTGAACTGAATTATCTCTATAATAAATGACAGGTAAATACATACCATGTAGGATATTATGGGGCTTATAAAGGGCTTACAGCGCGTTGAAGACGCATGGCCTTCAAGGTGAAAGTGACAAATACTGTACAAGTGGGCTACAATCTGAAAACCAATAAGAATCCCATTTTTACAAACCTAAACTCTGTAAATGACAGTTAGCTTGAAAGTCATTTCTCCCATTCCATCTGTATCGATAAATCAAACAGCTTCAGAATTCATTTACTGTAACAACCAAGTAGTAGCTGTTCTTTAGTTAGATCATTTGATCCCAGTCTCAGGTTTCTCCTGTACAGACATATTCACTAATAAAGTTACCAAGTCAGTTGTTCATGTCAGAGGAGGGGGGGTGGTTATGGGACAAGTCAGTTGTTCATGTCAGAGGAGGGGGGTGGTTATGGGACAAGTCAGTTGTTCATGTCAGAGGAGGGGGGTGGTTATGGGACAAGTCAGTTGTTCATGTCAGAGGAGGGGGGTGGTTATGGGACAAGTCAGTTGTTCATGTCAGAGGAGGGGGGTGGTTATGGGACAAGTCAGTTGTTCATGTCAGAGGAGGGGGGTGGTTATGGGACAAGTCAGTTGTTCATGTCAGAGGAGGGGGGGTGGTTATGGGACAAGTCAGTTGTTCATGTCAGAGGAGGGGGGTGGCTATGGGACAAGTCAGTTGTTCATGTCAGAGGAGGGGGGTGGTTATGGGACAAGTCAGTTGTTCATGTCAGAGGAGGGGGGTGGTTATGGGACAAGTCAGTTGTTCATGTCAGAGGAGGGGGGTGGTTATGGGACAAGTCAGTTGTTCATGTCAGAGGAGGGGGGTGGTTATGGGACAAAGGGGAGGGGTTAAAAACACAACTAGATTGAGATTCTATTTATTTGGTCATAAATTCTTCTTTGATCTCTTGTAGATGGGCGTGGTTATCTTGTAGATGTGCATGGTTGTTTGGTAGAGGGGAGGGACTTTTCTTCAGAGGGGCTGTACTATGATTCCCTGTATTGTCAGGTTTGTTGATTTTCCCAGACTGCTGGTCTAGCTGCTTCTGGTTGCGTCTGAGAGCGTGGTTTTTCAGGTGGACAGTGAGGCCCCTCTGGGTGAGCTGGTAGATGTGACACTCATAGCAGTAGTAAGGAGTCACGGCCACGTGTCTAAACTGATGTGTTAGAAAGATGTCGATCGAGGAGAAGTTTCTTTCACACATCTCACAGCGCGGGACCCTGCCTGGGTGTTCCGTGTTGTAGTGCTTTTTCATTGTGCATTTATTCAGCATCTCCACAGAGCAGAAGGAGCAGCACAACATCACTTTGTGGAGACTGGTGTGACTACGAGAGTGCTTGTCGAGGACTATCTGGTTTCTGTAGTATGTTTTGCAGAGTGGGCAGAAGAATTTCTTATGGCTGGGTTGGTATTTATTCTGATGCTCCCCGACTCCTCTGGCTTTCCGGATAGCATCCAAGTCCTTTTCCTCCTTGTTGTCCTCCTTCACATGGTGGAAGCAAACGTGATTCGTCAGGGAAGCCTTGGATTGGTAGATTTGGGGGCAGAGTGGCACTGGGCAGGCGTATTTCGCATTAGTGCAGCAGCTAGTTTTATGCTCCAGTAACTCGCTTCGGTACTGGAAGGTTTTGCAGCACTGTGGGCAGCGGAACCCTGCCACCCTCTTTTTCCCCTCCACAGTCCGACCTTTCTGTCTCTCCCTCTCTTCCTCCCTCGCCCTCTCTGCAATCATCTTCCATTCGTCTTCCTGGGTTTTCCTCCTCTCTTGCTCATATCTCCACCATTGCGGCCCCGGAAGCTTTCTCCGTTTCCCCTTTTCCCCCCACATCTCTACCGTCCTGCTCTCTCCCCTTTCCTCCATCTGCCATACCTCCTCCCCTACCACATATTCTCTACATTCCTCCTCTGGGTTTGAGTTTTCTATCACAAACACTCCCTCCACCTCACGCGCCGTCACATTCATTTTCTCTTTCCTGTGAAGGTCTGTTACCATGGCATCATAGCCTCCATCCTCTCCTTCATATGGGTGAGTGTGTGAGTATTCCATCCCATACTCTCCTCCATCATCCTTCCTCTCTCCTGTGTGCGAGTCTCCTATTTTCACCACTCTAATCTGGTCATAGCTCTCTGCACTGCTCTCATCCTCCCCAACATCTTCCTTTTTGATTGAACTAAACGACTTGCTGAGTGAACCCAACAAATTGTTCCAGCGATTCACCTGCGAATCCAACTCCCTGTCCACTGGCTCCTCCTTGATGCCGGCCATTTTGCCTTCCACCATCCCAGTCCCCTTCGCCCTCTCAGTGTACACCTGTTAGAGATGAACATGAAGTGTTTCATTTAGAAGCAACATTATTCTATTCAAGTTTTAGTGTTGAAGGTTGTGCTTCATGTACCTCTAACACCCAGAAAGCTCAGATTCACCAGCTCTGCAAGCTATGTCAAAATATGTTCTTTGCTTCGTTAGTTGGTCAGCGTAAAAGCCTATTTGGTGATCAAAGGACGGATTTTGACAATATAAACTTTGCATATCTGCTAAATCGGAGTTTGAATCAGAGCTTCCTGTGTGCGCAGATAGATACTACTAGTTCAGGGCTACACTTGGTTTAATAAACTGTAGGCTAGGCCTGGAAGGCAATTTTAGATAGCTATAAAGTATTTCAAGATCCGCCTATAAGAACTAAAAATATGTTTTTGTTGATGGAGTGAAAAGTTAAAGAAATTAACTAGTTAATTGACGGCAAATGTTTGAAGCAATTGCGCCGCCATCTTCTCTACTAAAACCTTTTCAGTCTATTGTCTTTGATTAATGATCCTATAGCCTAGGCTACTGTTTTTGATTCTATAGCCTAAACAACAGTTTGCCACAATGTTAAATTAAGTTTAATAAAACATGTACAAATAATAATAATAATTGTAGGCTAGCCTCATTGCGCGAATATCATACTCACGGTGTGTTTCCGATAAGCCGATGTTTTATCAGAGGAATAAATCGATGGGATTGCGTCAAGATTTAATATTAACCTCGTGGTGAAACCGAGATCAAGTTCTGTGAAGCACTCTTCAGCAAAGTGGTCGCCACATAAACGGGAAACATCTGGAATTTGCTCTCCCGGGTTGCTTCCATTGATAAACTGTAGCCACCGTTGGCGTCTCTGGGGTTCCTCTGGTAAACTGTAATGAATAATTGCGTCCGATTGATTGGCGCATCCTCTAACAATGCATTTATGGATTTCCATTGCGTTCTTCTCTTTAGCCAGTTATTTTCTAATGAAACTGAGTCACAACTTGAGGTACGTTTTAGCTACAAATGTTGTGTCGTCGCCGAGGTGTGACAGCTGCGTTTGCACACACTGACCCGGACTACCAGTATCTTTGTTATTGCTGTCTGCTATCAGTTAGCACTGTGGCTAAGCTATCTACAGTGTAGAGTAACTAATTTATATCCGCACGTTGACTTTCCACTTTCTCTCTATCTGGCTATGAAGTTCGAACAGTGGCGAATTCAGAAATATCCATGGATATGTGTAAATTCAACCACAATCATATTTTCCAGCTACCAAACTGTTATAATTTATCATGGATTGCTAAAATAGCTAGCAAATTGTTCTTCTTCTGTTTTATTATCAGAAAATGTGCTCTATCGCCACCTACTGTAGTGGAGTGTTTCTACTAGGCTATATTATTTTTATTCGAATGGATCATATAAAATGTATATTTAATCGATAGGTTTTATTATTGTAAACACTTACCCAGTTCCAGCATATGAAAATGTTAAAATATTAGTCAATACGTTCCATATGTTTCCACTGTGTCTGTGGTCCTTGTTTACACTGTGTCTGTGGTCCTTTCCCAAGTAAGTACATTTACAAAGATATTTTCAAATGAATATATGATTTGTGTTATGGTTTGGTGTGTTTGATTTAAATGTGTAATATTGTTGCATTCCGAAACTTAAATGAGAAAGAAAGACAGTAACTAGCTAGCATGGTGTATTGCTGTTTCACATGTGTAAATAAAGCTTTACCATTTTGTATGACATGTCATGCGCATGCGTAAACCGGTGCACAAGTGGTGAATTGGTTTTCCGTGAATTCTTCCGGGAGAAATTGGGACGTTTTTCTTTCTCATTATTGTTCATATAGCAGTAAGCGCCACCCAATCACCACGGGACGAAGAGAAGATCTGAGCTGTAAAGAATATGCCCAAGAATAAAGGTAAAGTGTTAGAAGCGCCGTCTATTCCCGGATCTTGTCCTGCAGTCTCTGACTACTTCAGTCTCTACACGCAGTGAAAACGTGACACAGTTGAATAGCTAGCTAACATAATGACTAACGGTAACCACCAGCTTCGTAGCATATATTTTCACAAATCTAGGTACGTACAGACTACGTAAATTAAGAGCAGCCAGCTCGCTGTATTGTCGTTCTGACGTTAAATAGTACTGTTAAGGGCGCACATGACCTGTCGTCTTAACTAGCAACTGTAGTAGAACCCATTCAATCCACAGTCAGTTAGCTACATTTGCCTGAAGGTTTCACGTACTGACTGTAGTTGGCCATATGGCATATCTGCGCTCTATTCCTGTAAAACATTTTCACATGTTGCTGTAACACATCATGTACCTCCTGTAGTTGGACTCCCGAGTGGTGCAGCAGTCTGAGGCACTGCATCTCAGTGCAAGAGGCGTCACTATAGTACCTGGTTCGAATCCAGGCGGCACAATTGAACCAGCATCGTCGGGGGTTTGGCCGGAGTAGACCGTCATTGTAAATAAGAATTTGTTCTTAAATGACTTGCCTAGTTAAATAAAGGTTAGATAGAATAAAAGTTGGTGATGTGGGGTTGACATTGAAACACTATAATAATACAGTATAGGTTAGGTATCTATTGGGTGTGGTACTCTGATTTCATAGTGAAACTCAAAACCTTTACCTTACGTAGCTATAGTAGTTAAATACAGTCTGAGCGAAAGTGTCTGCTAAATGACAAAAATGTGAGTGGTCTGTATGACTTCATTTGTTTATCACTGTCCTCTCCAGGTAAGGGAGGAAAGAATCGTCGACGTGGAAAAAATGAGAACGAGTCAGAGAAGAGAGAGCTGGTGTTCAAAGAGGACGGGCAGGGTGAGGACTCTCTGCCAGGCCTTGTGTGGGTGTAGGCTTCTGTTCCAGCCAAACAGCAACATGGCTGAATCAAGTCTTTGTTGAAGTGCTTTGGCTAGAGCAAAAGCCTGCACGCACACCAGTTCTAGAATTAGAACTGCCAGTCTCTCCCCAGTGTGGAATACCTCAACTGCTCCTAACAATACTCTAGAATGTACAGCTCCCCTTTTCCCAAGTTTCTGGAATGCAGATAAAAATGCAGCCCTGTTTTTAGAGCAGACGTATAACTTCACCCTCAATAGAACACACAAGCATAATGATCAACATGGCCCTGCTCCGTGGGAGCAATGTAACCGTCTCTCCTGTGCTGTAGAGTACACTCAGGTGTTCCCAACTCCTGTGATGTTGTGTATGTTAAGTTCTTCTCTCTTTCCTGCAGAATATGCCCAGGTGATTAAGATGTTGGGTAATGGGAGGTTGGAAGCCATGTGTTTTGACGGAGTTAAGCGGCTCTGCCACATCAGAGGAAAACTCAGGAAAAAGGTAGGAACACACGCCCATTATATTGACACACAAGGAGAAACCCTGAATGATGCAGACTCAATGTTTTTTTTCTTCTTTTCTCCCCACTACGGACTGTCAACCGCGACACAGCATGGGCTGCAGTTGTGTGTTAACGAATTCTTCAGATTGTTATCCATTCATCTGATTTATGTCCTTGTAAAAGAGTTCTTCTGTTGTTTTTCTTTCAGGTGTGGATTAACACGTCAGATATCATCCTGGTGGGACTGAGAGATTACCAGGTGAGATGACCAGCAAGTTTACGACTGCTGCTGCTGTTGTTGTGGGTGACTGTGCATTTGGTTGTCACTTAGGGCTGGCCGATTTATATGGAATTAATTTGATTCATTCAAATGTGTTTTTTAGCACAAAATGTATCGCAATAATTAAGTTTTGTTTTTATGAGCGTTTATGTCCACTTGTTGTCTTTTTGGTCTTATCTCCTTTGCTCCTTCTGTGCCTGTGTGTACATTCCCACTCATACACAAAGTCCCTGCCACTCACAACAACAACAGATGAAAAATCACTTCTTCCTCTATGACATACCGCTGTTTCAACTCACTGTTTACGTTTGAGGTTTGGTCCAACAGAATGGGTCCTATGGACACTGAAAGACACTGAGACATTATTTGAGTGTCATCGATGAGAACTAAACCTTTCTAACGACACCTTTTTTTTTATCTCTCAACTCATAAAACGTACAGAGAGTTGACCCTACTAAAACAGAAGTAGCCTATCAATGAGCATTGTTTCTGGAAAATAAATGTTAATTTTCTGTGCAACGTGCCACTAGCACAATTACCACCGGCTGTGCTACCTATCTAGTTGTTTTATAAATGTGCAATGAGAATAAAAATACACATTTATATCAGTAATTAGCAACTCATTCTGAGAAATAAGCGTCTTATCCAAGTAGGCTACTTGATTTCAACATCTGAACAAAGTGGACAGGCTAGCATGCTGTTGGAGGCAGACAGGAGGGTGTGTTCATAGGAGTTCAACTGTTCTACCTTGTTAGCTCGCAAATAGATCCAAGTTGTCTAGACTTGAAATATAACGATTATCTGACTAGTCAGTAGCATGTGGGCTTGTGCTTGAGAGATTGTTTATTAGACCTGTGTTACACAGGAGGTTGGTGGGACCTTCACTGGGGAGAAGGTGCTCGTGGTAATGGCTGGAGCAGAAATGGTGTAATGGCATCAAACACATGGTTTCCATCCCAGCCATTATTGTGAGCCTTCCTCCCCTCAGCAGCCCCCTGTGCTGTGTCAATGTTCTATTGTGCCTGATACAAGAGGTTGGACCTTTTATTAGTGGGGATGTGCATGGTTCTGGTTCAATTAGTAACAAAAGGGTATTTTCATTGACTGAGTTGAAAGCCAGATCAGTGATTATTGCTAAAAAAAAGAGCTGGTTAAACTATTTGGATTAAATAATGATATTATTAGTTGGTCTTATGGTTGTGGAAGGCCTATATTTAGCCCAGGTATACTTACACACTCCCTGAATTCATTAGATTATTGCTGACTGTTTTGAATGCAGTTTATTGACCTTTTAATTGTACAACAACGCTTATTCAGAGAACATGTTAAAAAAAACGATATATAAATCGGAAATCGCCCATAAGTTTGGAACAAATAAAGATGATTTTTAGGCCATATCGCTCAGCTTTATTGTTACTGTATCATAAAAGCGTCTTTGAGTTGAGGTTTTTTTCTCCTGCTATAGGACAACAAAGCTGATGTGATCCTGAAGTACAATGCAGACGAGGCCAGGAGTCTGAAGGCCTACGGAGAACTACCGGAGCACGGTGAGTAGTCGCTACGGTAACAGCTAATGGGATTGGAATAGTGGTCATGTAGGAGAAGAGATGAGGAAAGAAAGCTAGAAATTATTGACAGCCCATGATGACTGACTACGATTGGTTTTGTAGATGTTAAATTCATGGGTTGTTTTGTTTGCACATCCTTGTTGTCTCTGACTCCTCCTCTTCCTGTCTCCTCCCCTCTCAGCCAAGATCAATGAGACGGATACCTTCGGTCCCGGGGACGATGAAGACATCCAGTTTGACGACATCGGAGATGATGATGAGGACATTGATGATGTAAGTGCTCAATCAGCATCTTGTATTGCTTTCTGTAGGTTGGAACTGCTGCAATGACAGGATTAACCATCTGGTGACCCTCCATCTGTATCTCTTTCCCCTCCCGCCCCCTCTTTACCCACCTCTCGCCCACCTCCTCTCGCCCCCACTTTCTTTCCTCTGTCATTATTCTCCAGATCTAAGGACCTTCTAGGGGAAGGTGTAATTTTTACCATCTGCTCTGAAAATCAGCACAGGACTTCGATACTTCTCTACTGGAATCACTGTACCCTCTGCCCACATTTGTGGCTGTGTTACCTATTGACGACCCCGCCCACACAACATATTTCAAGGGCGTTCAGCCCTCCCACTAACTCATTGATAACATGACTGCAGCTGCTCGCAATTTCTTGCGGTGTCTTTTTTTAATGTATTTATATCGATTTCATGCGGAGTGGAATTTACTTACAAGTATAGAATCTCTAGATTTGCAATAAAAATATGAACCATTTTATGTTTTGTCCTGCGTTCTGAATCATAGTTGATAGTTAGCAACGCTCTTTATATTAGTTAGGATTAGATATGTTTATTGATTATGTAAAACTGATTCCTCCTGAAGATGCCTCTGTTTTTCAACAGTCTATTTTTCTTTTGTTTCCCCATGTGTATTTTGTCTGTTGGTTTTATGTTTTGATCAACTCCCGGAGGGGTGTGTCACAAAGCATCACCACGTTCAAGGACGTTGGGCCCACCTTTTGAAAAACATTCAGATATAGCTACTACTTTTGATTTATTTCCTAAAATAATCTAGAAAATTTAATATTTGTCAATTATACCAATGTCCATTTCATGTTATTTCAGAATATTTAGGAATGTTAATTGGCTTTTTCTACTTGTTCCTGCTTTGTGACGCCCCCCCCCCCCCCCAGCTGCGGTTTAGAGACCGCTGAGTTCTGTCAGAGGTAATGGCTACCTCCTAACTACCCTGGTGGTCCAGTCTGCTGCTGTAATGGCTACCTCCTAACTACCCTGGTGGTCCAGTCTGCTGCTGTAATGGCTACCTCCTAACTACCCTGGTGGTCCAGTCTGCTGCTGTAATGGTTACCTCCTAACTACCCTGGTGGTCCAGTCTGCTGCTGTAATGGTTACCTCCTAACTACCCTGGTGGTCCAGTCTGCTGCTGTAATGGTTACCTCCTAACTACCCTGGTGGTCCAGTCTGCTGCTGTAATGGTTACCTCCTAACTACCCTGGTGGTCCAGTCTGCTGCTGTAATGACTACCTCCTAACTACCCTGGTGGTCCAGTCTGCTGCTGTAATGGCTACCTCCTAACTACCCTGGTGGTCCAGTCTGCTGCTGTAATGGCTACCTCCTAACTACCCTGGTGGTCCAGTCTGCTGCTGTAATGGCTACCTCCTAACTACCCTGGTGGTCCAGTCTGCTGCTGTAATGGTTACCTCCTAACTACCCTGGTGGTCCAGTCTGCTGCTGTAATGGCTACCTCCTAACTACCCTGGTGGTCCAGTCTGCTGCTGTAATGGCTACCTCCTAACTACCCTGGTGGTCCAGTCTGCTGCTGTAATGGCTACCTCCTAACTACCCTGGTGGTCCAGTCTGCTGCTGTAATGGCTACCTCCTAACTACCCTGGTGGTCCAGTCTGCTGCTGTAATGGCTACCTCCTAACTACCCTGGTGGTCCAGTCTGCTGCTGTAATGGTTACCTCCTAACTACCCTGGTGGTCCAGTCTGCTGCTGTAATGGCTACCTCCTAACTACCCTGGTGGTCCAGTCTGCTGCTGTAATGGTTACCTCCTAACTACCCTGGTGGTCCAGTCTGCTGCTGTAATGGCTACCTCCTAACTACCCTGGTGGTCCAGTCTGCTGCTGTTATGGTTACCTCCTAACTACCCTGGTGGTCCAGTCTGCTGCTGTAATGGCTACCTCCTAACTACCCTGGTGGTCCAGTCTGCTGCTGTAATGGTTACCTCCTAACTACCCTGGTGGTCCAGTCTGCTGCTGTAATGGCTACCTCCTAACTACCCTGGTGGTCCAGTCTGCTGCTGCTGGAGTCAAACCCTCTGTTTCCTCACTGTCATCCCAAAGATGTCATGTGCTGCTTGGCATCTACAGAGGAGTTGGCTGCAGCTCATACACAATGGGACCAGGCTAGCTAAATATCACTGAACTGTGTCTTTAACACCATAGACAGCGCCTGAGCTACTATGATGTAATAAGGCTGATTTTTATAGTGATTTCCAATAAAGAATTTAATTCCATGGACTTTTTGACA
Source organism: Oncorhynchus mykiss (assembly GCF_057628025.1). NCBI lineage: Eukaryota > Metazoa > Chordata > Actinopteri > Salmoniformes > Salmonidae > Oncorhynchus > Oncorhynchus mykiss. The sequence continues at coordinate 14,634,959 of NC_143036.1, read as the reverse complement.
TTACAGTGACATTACAGTGAGCAACACTGTTACATTGGTGCCGTGACCCGGATCACTGGTTGCTGCAGAAAAGGAGGTCAAAAGGGGAGTGAGTGTAACCGGTGTGAAATGGCTAGCTAATGGGGTGTGCGCTAATAGCGTTTCAATTGGTGACGTCACTCGCTCTGAGACCTTTCTTCTTTGAGAAAGACTGTAGCCTGTGCTTGTATGTATCAACCACTAGGTGGTGCCACTGACCTACAGCTCAACTTCATCCACAGGGTTGTTGGTGGTGAGCATTAATATCGTTATGTTGAAGCCTTTTTTTGTAACTCCAGTAATACAAAGCTATTGCAATACTAATATTTTTTCTGCATCGAATGTTATTGGTCTTTATGTTTGTGTGTAAATGAATGTCAGCGTGAGGATGACACCAGCAGGAAAGAACAGGAGAGGGACATACCCTTTACACATTACTGACCAAAACTGAGTGGAGCTGTACTGGGTTGGTGACCTGTAGTTTTTATTTTATTGCCTCCTCATATTATCACTGCTTCTGAAATGTAGCCTGAACAGACACCCTTTATAAGCAGGGCAGATGTCTTGTTTCTATGTCCAGGGCAACGTAAAGGTTAGTTCCTTTAGAACATGCAGTATCTGACACGCGCATGTGTGAACTGTTATTTGGCACCGCTGTTCTGCATAATACACCCCCACGAGGCCCAGTGTTATCAGATCACTGCACGTGCCATGTACAACGAAGGTCTGGTGCAGCACATTCTCTGCAAACGCTCACAGTAGTCAACCTTATTAAAATGTGTGCGTTTTCATTAGCCTAAATAATGTGCCTATAAACGCTCACTAGGGAGATATTTGGAGCTGGGTGAAAAGGGAGAGAGGGATGAGAGATGTTCTCTGTCCTGCCATGGTGTAACTGCTGTGAAATAGTTAGCTAGTTAGCGAGGTGTGCGCTAACAGCATTTCAGTCGGTGATGTCACTTGCTCTGAGACCTTGAAGTAGTTGTTTCCCTTGCTCTGCAAGGGCTGCGGCTTTTGTGGAGCGACAGGTAACGAAGCTTCGTGGGAGGCAGTTAATGTGCAGAGGATCCCTGGTTTGAGCCCAGGTAGGGGCGAGGAGAGGGACGGAAGCAACACTGTTACATTGGTGCCGTGACCCGGATCACTGGTTGCTGCAGAAAAGGAGGTCAAAAGGGGAGTGAGTGTAACCGGTGTGAAATGGCTAGCTAAAGGGGTGCGCGCTAATAGCGTTTCAATTGGTGACGTCACTCGCTCTGAGACCTTGAAGTAGTTGTTTCCGTTGCTCAGCAAGGGCCGTGGCTTTTTTGGAGTGATGGGTAACGATGCTTCGTGGGAAGCAGTTGTTTATGTGTGCAGAGGGTCCCTAGTTGGAGCCCAGGTAGGGGTGAGGAGAGGGACGGAAGCAGTTGTTTATGTGTGCAAAGGGTCCCTAGTTGGAGCCCATGTAGGGGTGAGGAGAGGGACGGAAGCAACACAGTTACAATGGCTTGGAGAGAGAACCAATGGAGAAAAGATGGGATAAATGGATTTCTGCATGAAACAGAGATCTGAAAGAGGCTGTAAATTGCATTTGAATTAATCCCACCCCAGAAATTGGCTTCAGGAATTATTATGCTTTCTTGTCATTCATTCTGTGGGCCGCATCATGACTAAACAACTACATGGGGGACTATACCAGCCAGCCTGTGTAATGTAATATCAAATCAAAGTATAAAAACATGTTTCATTTTGAGCACGTTTTGGCAACCATCAAACAGCTCCATAAATATTGTCATGGAGCCAAACTGCAGCAACAGCTGTTCCAGGTATAACCATGCATGTGGCCCCTATGTGCCTCTAGCCCTACTCTGGGGAAGCTTCTATCTTCTCAGTGGGTTTCAAACCTTTTATGCTGTCCATTATGGGAGTACTTTCCCCTGACATCTTTATCATAGACCCCGCTGCTGATTCTCTGACTATTGGTTGCTGTTATTCACTGTTCCCTCTACTCTATTTTTAGTCTATGAATTATCCAATCGGGTTCTGCGTGTGTGGGAGAGACGTGAGAGACAGACCACTGAACCGACGTGTGGACTCTATTTGATGTAAATAATGACGTAATATAGAGCCCTCTGGCACGTATGTTGGTATGTGACTTAAACCATACAGATATGGATTAAACTGTCTCATTAGAAATAATACTTTTCTCTTTTAAATGGCCAAATGTATCAGATGGATTGACTTTGATTATCGTCGAAGACACTCGCATTAATTTCCCCTGTCGCTTTCTCTCTCTCGCTCTCTCTTTCTCTCTCTCGCACTCGCTCTCTTTCTCTCTCTCTCTCTCTATTTCTCTCTCTCGCTCTCTCTGTTTCTCTCTCTCTGTTTCTCTCTCTCTCTGTTTCTCTCTTTCTGTTTCTCTCTCTCTCTCTCTCTCTGTTTCTCTCTCGCACTCGCTCTCTTTCTCTCTCTCTCTGTTTCTCTCTCTCCTCTGTTTCTCTCTCTCTCTCTGTTTCTCTCTCTCTCGCTCTCTCTGTTTCTCTCTCTCTCTCTGTTTCTCTCTCTCTCTCTCTCTCTCTCTGTTTCTCTCTCTCTGTTTCTCTCTCTCTCTCTCTCTCTCTCGCTCTCTCTGTTTCTCTCTCTGTTTCTCTCTCTCTCTCTCTGTTTGTTTCTCTCTCTCTCTCTCTGTTTCTCTCTCTCTCTCTCTCTCTCTGTTTCTCTCTCTGTTTCTCTCTCTCTATTTCTCTCTCTGTTTCTCTCTCTCTCTCTCTCTGTTTCTCTCTCTCTGTTTCTCTCTCTCTCTGTTTCTCTCTCTCTCTTCCTGGCATCACTCCACTCTGTTTCACTCTCTCTCTCTGTTTCTCTGGTATTTCTATCTCGGTTCTGCCGCAGTCGTGTTCAGGCTGGTTTGATTTGTTGCTGCTGTTGAATCGGGAGTCAGACACACAGGTACAGAAGTGGTGGGAACAGAGATGACCACAGTCAAACCAGGCGCTGGGCACCAGGTGACAGGTGAGATGATGATGATGTGCTCAGGATTTACTGGCGGTTGTTTTGATTGGATGATGGTACTAGGCTTGTGATAAGGATATTGTTAGGGGATTGTGTTTTTTGTTTGCACATCCTTGTTGTCTCTGACTCCTCCTCTTCCTGTCTCCTCCCCTCTCAGCCAAGATCAATGAGACGGATACCTTCGGTCCCGGGGACGATGAAGACATCCAGTTTGACGACATCGGAGATGATGATGAGGACATTGATGATGTAAGTGCTCAATCAGCATCTTGTATTGCTTTCTGTAGGTTGGAACTGCTGCAATGACAGGATTAACCATCTGGTGACCCTCCATCTGTATCTCTTTCCCCTCCCGCCCCCTCTTTACCCACCTCTCGCCCACCTCCTCTCGCCCCCACTTTCTTTCCTCTGTCATTATTCTCCAGATCTAAGGACCTTCTAGGGGAAGGTGTAATTTTTACCATCTGCTCTGAAAATCAGCACAGGACTTCGATACTTCTCTACTGGAATCACTGTACCCTCTGCCCACATTTGTGGCTGTGTTACCTATTGACGACCCCGCCCACACAACATATTTCAAGGGCGTTCAGCCCTCCCACTAACTCATTGATAACATGACTGCAGCTGCTCGCAATTTCTTGCGGTGTCTTTTTTTAATGTATTTATATCGATTTCATGCGGAGTGGAATTTACTTACAAGTATAGAATCTCTAGATTTGCAATAAAAATATGAACCATTTTATGTTTTGTCCTGCGTTCTGAATCATAGTTGATAGTTAGCAACGCTCTTTATATTAGTTAGGATTAGATATGTTTATTGATTATGTAAAACTGATTCCTCCTGAAGATGCCTCTGTTTTTCAACAGTCTATTTTTCTTTTGTTTCCCCATGTGTATTTTGTCTGTTGGTTTTATGTTTTGATCAACTCCCGGAGGGGTGTGTCACAAAGCATCACCACGTTCAAGGACGTTGGGCCCACCTTTTGAAAAACATTCAGATATAGCTAAAACTTTTGATTTATTTCCTAAAATAATCTAGAAAATTTAATATTTGTCAATTATACCAATGTCCATTTCATGTTATTTCAGAATATTTAGGAATGTTAATTGGCTTTTTCTACTTGTTCCTGCTTTGTGACGCCCCCCCCCCCCCCCCCAGCTGCGGTTTAGAGACCGCTGAGTTCTGTCAGAGGTAATGGCTACCTCCTAACTACCCTGGTGGTCCAGTCTGCTGCTGTAATGGCTACCTCCTAACTACCCTGGTGGTCCAGTCTGCTGCTGTAATGGCTACCTCCTAACTACCCTGGTGGTCCAGTCTGCTGCTGTAATGGCTACCTCCTAACTACCCTGGTGGTCCAGTCTGCTGCTGTAATGGCTACCTCCTAACTACCCTGGTGGTCCAGTCTGCTGCTGTAATGGCTACCTCCTAACTACCCTGGTGGTCCAGTCTGCTGCTGTAATGGCTACCTCCTAACTACCCTGGTGGTCCAGTCTGCTGCTGTAATGGTTACCTCCTAACTACCCTGGTGGTCCAGTCTGCTGCTGTAATGGTTACCCTCCTAACTACCCTGGTGGTCCAGTCTGCTGCTGTAATGGTTACCTCCTAACTACCCTGGTGGTCCAGTCTGCTGCTGTAATGGTTACCTCCTAACTACCCTGGTGGTCCAGTCTGCTGCTGTAATGGCTACCTCCTAACTACCCTGGTGGTCCAGTCTGCTGCTGTAATGGCTACCTCCTAACTACCCTGGTGGTCCAGTCTGCTGCTGTAATGGCTACCTCCTAACTACCCTGGTGGTCCAGTCTGCTGCTGTAATGGCTACCTCCTAACTACCCTGGTGGTCCAGTCTGCTGCTGTAATGGTTACCTCCTAACTACCCTGGTGGTCCAGTCTGCTGCTGTAATGGCTACCTCCTAACTACCCTGGTGGTCCAGTCTGCTGCTGTAATGGCTACCTCCTAACTACCCTGGTGGTCCAGTCTGCTGCTGTAATGGCTACCTCCTAACTACCCTGGTGGTCCAGTCTGCTGCTGTAATGGCTACCTCCTAACTACCCTGGTGGTCCAGTCTGCTGCTGTAATGGCTACCTCCTAACTACCCTGGTGGTCCAGTCTGCTGCTGTAATGGTTACCTCCTAACTACCCTGGTGGTCCAGTCTGCTGCTGTAATGGCTACCTCCTAACTACCCTGGTGGTCCAGTCTGCTGCTGTAATGGTTACCTCCTAACTACCCTGGTGGTCCAGTCTGCTGCTGTAATGGCTACCTCCTAACTACCCTGGTGGTCCAGTCTGCTGCTGTTATGGTTACCTCCTAACTACCCTGGTGGTCCAGTCTGCTGCTGTAATGGCTACCTCCTAACTACCCTGGTGGTCCAGTCTGCTGCTGTAATGGTTACCTCCTAACTACCCTGGTGGTCCAGTCTGCTGCTGTAATGGCTACCTCCTAACTACCCTGGTGGTCCAGTCTGCTGCTGCTGGAGTCAAACCCTCTGTTTCCTCACTGTCATCCCAAAGATGTCATGTGCTGCTTGGCATCTACAGAGGAGTTGGCTGCAGCTCATACACAATGGGACCAGGCTAGCTAAATATCACTGAACTGTGTCTTTAACACCATAGACAGCGCCTGAGCTACTATGATGTAATAAGGCTGATTTTTATAGTGATTTCCAATAAAGAATTTAATTCCATGGACTTTTTGACATTACAGTGACATTACAGTGAGCAACACTGTTACATTGGTGCCGTGACCCGGATCACTGGTTGCTGCAGAAAAGGAGGTCAAAAGGGGAGTGAGTGTAACCGGTGTGAAATGGCTAGCTAATGGGGTGTGCGCTAATAGCGTTTCAATTGGTGACGTCACTCGCTCTGAGACCTTTCTTCTTTGAGAAAGACTGTAGCCTGTGCTTGTATGTATCAACCACTAGGTGGTGCCACTGACCTACAGCTCAACCTCATCCACAGGGTTGTTGGTGGTGAGCATTAATATCGTTATGTTGAAGCCTTTTTTTGTAACTCCAGTAATACAAAGCTATTGCAATACTAATATTTTTTCTGCATCGAATGTTATTGGTCTTTATGTTTGTGTGTAAATGAATGTCAGCGTGAGGATGACACCAGCAGGAAAGAACAGGAGAGGGACATACCCTTTACACATTACTGACCAAAACTGAGTGGAGCTGTACTGGGTTGGTGACCTGTAGTTTTTATTTTATTGCCTCCTCATATTATCACTGCTTCTGAAATGTAGCCTGAACAGACACCCTTTATAAGCAGGGCAGATGTCTTGTTTCTATGTCCAGGGCAACGTAAAGGTTAGTTCCTTTAGAACATGCAGTATCTGACACGCGCATGTGTGAACTGTTATTTGGCACCGCTGTTCTGCATAATACACCCCCACGAGGCCCAGTGTTATCAGATCACTGCACGTGCCATGTACAACGAAGGTCTGGTGCAGCACATTCTCTGCAAACGCTCACAGTAGTCAACCTTATTAAAATGTGTGCGTTTTCATTAGCCTAAATAATGTGCCTATAAACGCTCACTAGGGAGATATTTGGAGCTGGGTGAAAAGGGAGAGAGGGATGAGAGATGTTCTCTGTCCTGCCATGGTGTAACTGCTGTGAAATAGTTAGCTAGTTAGCGAGGTGTGCGCTAACAGCATTTCAGTCGGTGATGTCACTTGCTCTGAGACCTTGAAGTAGTTGTTTCCCTTGCTCTGCAAGGGCTGCGGCTTTTGTGGAGCGACAGGTAACGAAGCTTCGTGGGAGGCAGTTAATGTGCAGAGGATCCCTGGTTTGAGCCCAGGTAGGGGCGAGGAGAGGGACGGAAGCAACACTGTTACATTGGTGCCGTGACCCGGATCACTGGTTGCTGCAGAAAAGGAGGTCAAAAGGGGAGTGAGTGTAACCGGTGTGAAATGGCTAGCTAAAGGGGTGCGCGCTAATAGCGTTTCAATTGGTGACGTCACTCGCTCTGAGACCTTGAAGTAGTTGTTTCCGTTGCTCAGCAAGGGCCGTGGCTTTTTTGGAGTGATGGGTAACGATGCTTCGTGGGAAGCAGTTGTTTATGTGTGCAGAGGGTCCCTAGTTGGAGCCCAGGTAGGGGTGAGGAGAGGGACGGAAGCAGTTGTTTATGTGTGCAAAGGGTCCCTAGTTGGAGCCCATGTAGGGGTGAGGAGAGGGACGGAAGCAACACAGTTACAATGGCTTGGAGAGAGAACCAATGGAGAAAAGATGGGATAAATGGATTTCTGCATGAAACAGAGATCTGAAAGAGGCTGTAAATTGCATTTGAATTAATCCCACCCCAGAAATTGGCTTCAGGAATTATTATGCTTTCTTGTCATTCATTCTGTGGGCCGCATCATGACTAAACAACTACATGGGGGACTATACCAGCCAGCCTGTGTAATGTAATATCAAATCAAAGTATAAAAACATGTTTCATTTTGAGCACGTTTTGGCAACCATCAAACAGCTCCATAAATATTGTCATGGAGCCAAACTGCAGCAACAGCTGTTCCAGGTATAACCATGCATGTGGCCCCTATGTGCCTCTAGCCCTACTCTGGGGAAGCTTCTATCTTCTCAGTGGGTTTCAAACCTTTTATGCTGTCCATTATGGGAGTACTTTCCCCTGACATCTTTATCATAGACCCCGCTGCTGATTCTCTGACTATTGGTTGCTGTTATTCACTGTTCCCTCTACTCTATTTTTAGTCTATGAATTATCCAATCGGGTTCTGCGTGTGTGGGAGAGACGTGAGAGACAGACCACTGAACCGACGTGTGGACTCTATTTGATGTAAATAATGACGTAATATAGAGCCCTCTGGCACGTATGTTGGTATGTGACTTAAACCATACAGATATGGATTAAACTGTCTCATTAGAAATAATACTTTTCTCTTTTAAATGGCCAAATGTATCAGATGGATTGACTTTGATTATCGTCGAAGACACTCGCATTAATTTCCCCTGTCGCTTTCTCTCTCTCGCTCTCTCTTTCTCTCTCTCGCACTCGCTCTCTTTCTCTCTCTCTCTCTCTATTTCTCTCTCTCGCTCTCTCTGTTTCTCTCTCTCTGTTTCTCTCTCTCTCTGTTTCTCTCTTTCTGTTTCTCTCTCTCTCTCTCTCTCTGTTTCTCTCTCTCGCACTCGCTCTCTTTCTCTCTCTCTCTCTCTCTGTTTCTCTCTCTCCTCTGTTTCTCTCTCTCTCTCTGTTTCTCTCTCTCTCGCTCTCTCTGTTTCTCTCTCTCTCTCTGTTTCTCTCTCTCTCTCTCTCTCTCTCTCGCTCTCTCTGTTTCTCTCTCTGTTTCTCTCTCTCTCTCTCTGTTTGTTTCTCTCTCTCTCTCTCTGTTTCTCTCTCTCTCTCTCTCTCTCTGTTTCTCTCTCTGTTTCTCTCTCTCTATTTCTCTCTCTGTTTCTCTCTCTCTCTCTCTCTGTTTCTCTCTCTCTGTTTCTCTCTCTCTCTGTTTCTCTCTCTCTCTTCCTGGCATCACTCCACTCTGTTTCACTCTCTCTCTCTGTTTCTCTGGTATTTCTATCTCGGTTCTGCCGCAGTCGTGTTCAGGCTGGTTTGATTTGTTGCTGCTGTTGAATCGGGAGTCAGACACACAGGTACAGAAGTGGTGGGAACAGAGATGACCACAGTCAAACCAGGCGCTGGGCACCAGGTGACAGGTGAGATGATGATGATGTGCTCAGGATTTACTGGCGGTTGTTTTGATTGGATGATGGTACTAGGCTTGTGATAAGGATATTGTTAGGGGATTGTGTTTTTTGCTCTATTTAATTGTTCTTTCGATTAAATGAAATGTTTCCGTATTGATTAATGAACGGGCATGTTTGTATTATAGGGAATGTTACTATAACTCACCTGACTCAGTGAGTGTTAGCAGATTTGTTCATCTCAAGATGAAGAAACCATCTTATTTAACATAAGTTGTGTTTATACCCATGGGGCAGATCTGACTGCATATATTTACATAAATGTACATATCTTATGACAGTAAAGAACACCTGCTTCTTGCTGTGTGCATATCGCGTGTATATACACTGAGAATACAAAACATTACGAACACCCCCTTGTAAATAGTCCGGTGGTCATTTGATTAGTTGTTCAGTCTTATGTCTTGGGGATAGAAGCTGTGGTTAGGATTAGGGGTTAAGAGTTTCGGGTTAGGGGTTAGGATTAGGGGTTAAGAGTTTCGGGTTAGGAGTTAGGATTAGGGTTAAGAGTTTTGGATAGGGATTAGATTTTTGGGTTAGGGTTAGGGGTTAGGATTAGGGTTAAGAGTTTTGGATAGGGATTAGATTTTTGGGTTAGGGGTTAGAGTTTTGGGTTAGGGTTTTGGGTTATGGCTAGGGGTTAGAGTTTTAGGTTAGGGGTTAGAGTTTTAGGTTAGGGTTTTGGGTTATGGCTAGGGGTTAGAGTTTTGAGTTAGGGTTATGGTTAGAGTTTTGGGTTAGGGTTTTGGGTTATGGTTAGGGGTTAGAGTTTTGGGTTAGGGGTTAGAGTTTTGGGTTAGGGTTTTGGGTTATGGTTAGGGGTAGAGTTTTGGGTTATGGCTAGGGGTTAGAGTTTTGGGTTAGGGTTTTGGGTTATGGTTAGGGGTTAGAGTTTTGGGTTAGGGGTTAGAGTTTTGGGTTAGGGTTTTGGGTTATGGTTAGGGGTTAGAGTTTTGGGTTAGGGTTATGGCTAGGGGTTAGAGTTTTGGGTTCGGGTTTTGGGTTATGGTTAGGGGTTAGAGTTTTGGGTTAGGGCTAGGGGTTAGAGTTTTGGGTTAGGGTTAGAGTTTTGGGTTAGGGGTTAAGGAAAATAGGATTTTATGGGTTAGGGTTAGGGTTAGGAATCAATTATCCCACAAGGATAGTAAAACAGACGTGTGTTTGAGCATAGACATGATCCTGCTGCACCTCGTTGTAGTGCTGTTTCTGTCTATTGACAGTCTGCCAGACAGACAACCATAAACCACACGATACCCACTGTCCTCTAGCTAAATGGATGGATGACCTCCAGGTCACCTGGATGATGTAAATCTCTCCCCCTCACATACAGACTGGGTCAGGTGTCATCTGGGCCGGGGATATAGTGTCTGGCCGACCGGAAATCAAACATTGAAATAGAATTCTATGGAATCCAACCTGCGTGTGTCAAGATTGACTGTGTGAGCCCACTGTGCTAAAGTTTAACGTTCAGTTCTGGCAGCTGTGTGTGACTGACTCTACCCTCCAATCAGCAGTCATGACATCGCCCACCATCACTGGGACAAGACCACACACCAATGGGCATGTGTCCCCTTCTCGTCTGTCGTCCAATCACAACAGACCAGCGGTTTTACGTATTTTAATGACCTTCCAGTGTATCTGTATGGGCTAGATTCATGAACCAGATTTAAGTTTACTCCTGGACTAAAAAGCATGTATGTGCTTAATTGGGGTTTGAGTAGCTTTCTCCAAGAAGGGCTGAATATCTACTGTGGATCCAGTTGTTCATTGAATGTGTCTTAGTACTGGTACAATCAGCGGTGCACTTCAACCTCTCCAATGTTTTTCTAGCAGTATGAAACACGTGATGTTCTGTGAGTTTCCCTTCTGTTCGTAATTGCCCCTCTATATGCTCACTGACTGTCTCTCTTCTCTCTTCTTCGTGTGTGTAAGGGTCACCGCGGATGGACAAAGTGCAGCTTGTGAGAGGGAGGAGAGAGGAGAGAGAGAAGAGTCATGGTATGAATCACTGCTTCCAAACTGAACTGACTGGATGGCTCGGTCATCTGTTGTGGTGACAAACACTCAAACACACCATGTTTGTTTTACTATCCTTGTTAAGACCAAACAATTGATTCCCATTCAAAATCCTATTTTCCCTAACTCCTAAACCTAACCCTTAACCTAACCCTTAACCTAACCCTAACTCCTAAACCTAACCCTAACCTAACCCTAACCCTAACTCCTAACCCTAACTCCTAACTCCTAACCCTAAACCTAACCCTAACCTAACCCTAAACCTAACCCTAACTCCTAACCCTAACCCTAACCTAACCTAACCCTAACCTAACCCTCTAACCCTAACCCAACCCTAACCCTAAACCTAACCCTAACCCTAAACTAACCCTAACCCCTAACCCTAACTCCTAAACCTAAACCTAACCCTAAACCTAACCCTAACCTAACCCTAAACCTAACCCTAACCCTCTAACCCTAACCTAACCCTCTAACCCTAACCCAACCCTAACCCTAAACCTAACCCTAACCTAACCCTCTAACCCTAACCCAACCCTAACCCTAAACCTAACCCTAACCCTAACCCTAACTCCTAACTCCTAACTCCTAACCCTAACCCTAAACCTAACCTAACCCTTACCCTTACCCTAACCCTAACCTAACCCTAACCTAACCCTAACCTAACCTAACCTAACCTTAACTCCTAACTCCTAACTCCTAACTCTAACCTTACCCTAACCCTAATTCTAACCCTAACCTAACCCTAACCCTAACCTAACCCTAACCCTAATTCTAACCCTAAACCAGTGGTGCGTGGATAAGATCACAATCATTGGGAAGCCAAGACATTTTCGAACCACTGAACAACTATTGATTTAGAACCACAGAGTTACAGGAGCTGCCTCCACTATTCCAGCATCATTTCAACATCATCAAATCACCTCTGCTTAGTCTAATACAGTGACAACTCAAATATACCAAAAACAACTAGCTAGCCCCCGGGGAACAACAACACAAGGATATGCAACAATTCAAGTTGTGTCTGTCAATAACGTATGCTCTCAATACGATGTGATATGTGTGATGCCAGAATCCAAGCTGGTTTCCCTTGACACTTTTTTTTTTTGGTGTGCCAGGACCATTCACAGTTGAGCTTGCTCAGTTTAGCTCAAAGCTGATTGGCTATTATTTTATACTTTTTTTGTTGAGGCCAAATGCTCGCTCGCTTCCCTTGCATTCAATGCTACCGGCGGCAACAATGTCATACTTTTATTTTTTTGTAATTTTTTGTAATTTTTTTTTTCTTTAACAATGTCATACTTGTTTGGACCAGACAGCATCAGATAAATGGCCTACACTGTTTCGCTCGCTTTCTCCTGTGAGATTCAGCCTCTTGGCTGAAACATAGAGGGAATAAAGAATTTTTGTTTTTTCCTGGAAAATCTTTGAGGAAGCCCGGCTTCCCTTGGCAACCATGAATACATGCCACTGCCCTTAACCTAACCCCTAAGTCTAAACCTAACCCCTAAGTCTAAACCTAACCCCTAAGTCTAATTCTAAACCTAACCCCTATGTCTAAACCTAACCCTAAACCTAACCCCTAAGTCTAAACCTAACCCCTAAGTCTAATTCTAACCCTAAACCTAACCCCTAAGTCTAATTCTAAACCTAACCCCTAAGTCTAAACCTAACCCTAAACCTAACCCCTAAGTCTAATTCTAAACCTAACCCCTAAGTCTAATTCTAACCCTAAACCTAACCCCTAAGTCTAAACCTAACCCCTAAGTGTGTGTGTGTGTGTATACCTAGAGGAGTTTTTGCGTGATAAAGAGCAACGTGTACGGCAGCAGCTGGAGCGTTGTGCAGACGAACGAGGGAGGAAGATGGAAGAGCAGAAAAGAAGGGAGAAGCAGAGGAGGGCATCAGTGGAGGAGAGGAGACAACAACAGGACGAGGAGGAGAAGGTCAGAGGTCAAACTACTATGCTCCCTCCATAGAATTAGGAATTTGAATACTACAATGGACAGGAACATTCTTTTGACAGTATAAAGGTCAGGGAGTTGGTCAACCATGGTCAGCCTGTACTGTGATAAGATATTGTGTAAAACAATGAATTTGAAGAATGTATCTGCACTATTATAGCTAGCCAGACAGTTTTAGAGGAATGATTCCATAAATGTGTCAAATTACAGTGGGGCAAAAAAGTATTTAGTCAGCCACCAATTGTGCAAGTTCTCCCACTTAAAAAGATGAGAGAGGCCTGTCATTTTCATCATAGGTACACTTAAACTATGACAGACAAAATTAGAAAATAAATCCAGAAAATCACATTGTAGGATTATTAATGAATTTATTTGCAAATTATGGTGGGAAAAAAGTATTTGGTCAATAACAAAAGTTTATCTCAATACTTTGTTATATACCCTTTGTTGGCAATGACAGAGGTCAAACGTTGTCTGTAAGTCTTCATAAGGTTTTCACACACTGTTGCTGGTATTTTGGCCCATTCCTCCATGCAGATCTCCTCTAGAGCAGTGATGTTTTGGGGCTGTTGCTGGGCAACACAAACTTTCAACTCCCTCCAAAGATTTTCTATGGGGTTGAGATCTGGCTAGGCCACTCCAGGACCTTGAAATGCTAATTACGAAGCCACTCCTTCGTTGCCCGGGCGGTGTGTTTGGGATCATTGTCATGCTGAAAGACCCAGCCACGTTTCATCTTCAATGCCCTTGCTGATGGAAGGAGGTTTTCACTCAAAATCTCACGATACATGGCCCCATTCATTCTTTCCTTTACACGGATCAGTCGTCCTGGTCCCTTTGCAGAAAAACAGCCCCAAAGCATGATGTTTCCACACCCATGCTTCACAGTAGGTATGGTGTTCTTTGGATGCAACTCAGCATTCTTTGTCCTCCAAACACGACGAGTTGAGTTTTTACCAAAAAGTTCTATTTTGGTTTCATCTGACCATATGACATTCTCCCAGTCTTCTTCTGGTCATTCAAATGCTCTCTAGCAAACTTCAGACCGGCCTGGACATGTACTGGCTTAAGCAGGGGGACACGTCTGGCACTGCAGGATTTGAGTCCCTGGCGGCGTAGTGTGTTACTGATGGTAGGCTTTGTTACTTTGGTCCCAGCTCTCTGCAGGTCATTCACTAGGTCCCCCCGTGTGGTTCTGGGATTTTTGCTCACCGTTCTTGTGATCATTTTGACCCCACGGGGTGAGATCTTGTGTGGAGCCCCAGATCGAGGGAGATTATCAGTGGTCTTGTATGTCTTCCCTTTCCTAATAATTGCTCCCACAGTTGATTTCTTCAAACCATGCTGCTTACCTATTGCAGATTCAGTCTTCCCAGCCTGGTGCAGGTCTACAATTTTGTTTCTGGTGTCCTTTGACAGCTCTTTGGTCTTGGCCATAGTGGAGTTTGGAGTGTGACTGTTTGAGGTTGTGGACAAGTGCCTTTTATTCTGATAACAAGTTCAAACAGGTGCCATTAATACAGGTAACGAGTGGAGGACAGAGGAGCCTCTTAAAGAAGAAGTTACAGGTCTGTGAGAGCCAGAAATCTTGCTTGTTTGTAGGTGACCAAATACTCATTTTACACCATAATTTGAAAATAAATTCATAAAAAATCCTACAATGTGATTTTCTGGAGAAAAAAAATCTCATTTTGTCTGTCATAGTTTAAGTGTACCTATGATGAAAATTACAGGCCTCTCTCATCTTTTTAAGTGTGAGAACTTGCACAATTGGTGGCTGACTAAATACTTTTTTGCCCCACTGTAACTGCCAATATGCCAACATCCCATTCAAACAATGCAGTCACAGCCGTACTCTGGCTGAAACCAGCTGATGATAGGAATCAGACAAGTTGTCAATGCAACTGATACTGTATCATAATATAACTCACAGCTTTCCAAGAAAACAAACAAGGAGACATTTATGATCTGTTTACATATATTTTAGAGGTTATTTATACAGAACATTTGTATGAACCCTATTTTTTATTATATGAGAATATTTTAGGTTGACAATAATTCTATTACACAATCACTGATATCACATACTTACATTTTTCTGCATAAGTAAAATCAGGAAATTAACCACTTATGCCTCTACTGCCATTCATTCCAATTAGTCTGGTTTGGATCTCTCCCTGACCAAAATAGCTGCAACCATCATAACATTCTGGAACTTTCAGGGTTTGTGTCAAAGCCCCTCTAGTAATTTAACAGGATCTCTGTGGTTCTCTTCTGCTCCCTCTGGCTCTCTTCTTGTCCTTTCCTCAAACACTCCTTGTTTTTTTGTTAATTCTTTCCAATGTGTCAAGTAATTATCTTTTTGTTTTCTCATGATTTGGTTGGGTCTAATTGTGCTGTTGTCCTGGGGCTCTGTAGGGTGTGTTTGTGCTTGTGAACAGAGCCCCAGGACCAGCTTGCTTAGGCGACTCTTCTCCAGGTTCATCTCTCTGTAGGGATGGCTTTGTTATGGAAGGTTTGGGAATCGCTTCCTTTTAGGTGGTTATAGAATTTAACGGCTCTTTTCTGGATTTTGATAATTAGTGGGTATCGGCCTAATTCTGCTCTGCATGCATTATTTGGTGTTCTACGTTGTACACGGAGGATATTTTTGCACCCTTTTTGGGTTGGAGGGTTTTTATTTTGTCCTGTAACTCATTTAATGTAATTGGAGAATCCAGTGGGTTCGGGTCGTCTTTAATAGTTGATTGTAAGATCTGTATTTGATCATGTATATGTTTTTGCTCTTTATTCTTTGTTATTTGTTATAGAGCCAAAAAGATTGGAGAAGTGGTTTACCCACACATCTCCATTTTGGATAGATAATTCTTCGTGTTGTTGTTTGTTTAGTGTTTTCCAATTTTCCCAGAAGTGGTTAGAGTCTATGGATTCTTCAATTACATTGAGCTGATTTCTGACATGCTGTTCCTTCTTTTTCCGTAGTGTATTTCTGTATTGTTTTAGTGATTCACCATAGTGAAGGCGTAGACTCAGGTTTTCCGGGTCTCTATGTTTTTGGTTGGACAGGTTTCTCAATTTCTTTCTTAGATTTTTGCATTCTTCATCAAACCATTTGTCATTGTTGTTCATTTTCTTCGGTTTTCTATTTGAGATTTTTAGATTTGATAGGGAAGCTGAGAGGTCAAATATACTGTTAATATTTTCTACTGCCAAGTTTACACCTTCACTATTACAGTGGAACGTTTTACCCAGGAAATTGTCTAAAAGGGCTTGACTGACTGTGAACGCTCTGAGAGACTCTGGGTTGAGGTCAGTGATAAAGTAGTCTACAGTACTACTGCCAAGAGATGAGCTATAGGTGTACCTACCATAGGAGTCCCCTCGAAGCCTACCGTTGACTATGTACATACCCAGCGTGCGACAGAGCTGCAGGAGTTGTGACCCGTTTTTGTTGGTTATGTTGTCATAGTTGTGCCTAGGGGGGCATATGTGGAAGGGAATGCTGTCACCTCCAGGCAGGTGTTTGTCCCCCTGTGTGCTGAGGGTGTCAGGTTCTTGTCCGGTTCTGGCATTTAGGTCGCCACAGACTAGTACATGTCCCTGGGCCTGGAAATGATTGATTTCCCCCTCCAGGATGGAGAAGCTGTCTTCATTAAAATATGGGGATTCTAGTGGAGGGATATAGGTAGCACACAGGAGGACATTTTTCTCTGTTAGGATCATTTCCTTTTGAATTTCTAGCCAAATGTAGAATGTTCCTGTTTTGATTAATTTAATAGAGTGAGTTAGGTCTGCTCTATATCAGATTAGCATACCCCCTGAGTCCCTTCCCTGTTTCACAACTGGTAGTTTGGTGGATGGGACTACCAGCTCTCTGTAACCTAGAGGGCAACCAGTGGGTCTGTCTCCTCTATACCAGGTTTCTTGCAGGATGACAATGTCTGTATTACCGATTTCTTTGGTGAAGTCCGGGTTTCTGCTCTTTAGGCCAAAGGCAGATGACCGCAGGCCTTGGATATTCCAGGATGAGATAGTGAAGGCTTGTGTTCCATAAAGTGTCCAATGTTGTTGGTCGTGGTTTGGCGTCAGGCCAGTAAGTGTGAGCAGAGCCTGCTGAGCATCTGGTACATGCCATTGGCTTGGGCGAGTGTGAGAGTGGGGGTTGGGACTGTTTGCCCGCTCACTACCTGGGCGTATGTGTGGCTTCCATGTTGAGGCCCTCTTTGCGGGGGTGGGGTGCATGGGGTGGGCAGGAGTGTCATAGGTCTGATCTGAGGGGGCCTAAATGGGGTGTGGGCACGGTTGACGTGGGGGGTGTTGATTGGTTGGGGTGGGGGTGTGGATGTGTCTGAGTGTGCTGTGGTCTGGATGTAATTCCTCTTGGCGTGGGTCCTCTATGTGTAGGTCCGGGGGGGGGGGGGGGGGGGTCCTGCAGGTCTGGGAGGGTGTCTCGCTGGTCTGGGTGGGGTGTCTAATGATCTGTTGCTCCTGTGTGAAGTGTTGGGGATACGTTTGAGAGCGATGTCCTTTAGAGTTCGGGCAAAGGTGGGCACTGCTGCCTTGTAGAGGTGTACCTGGTCATAGAGGCTGTTCAAATCCAGGGTGGAGTGGTGGGCACTGCTGCCTTGTAGAGGTGGACCTGGTCATAGAGGCTGTTCAAGTCCAGGGTGGAGTGGTGGGCACTGCTGCCTTGTAGAGGTGGACCTGGTCATAGAGGCTGTTCAAGTCCAGGGTGGAGTGGTGGGCCAGGA
>NC_143036.1:14355000-14422500 GCF_057628025.1 Oncorhynchus mykiss | reverse complement strand
CTCTTGCCACCCCCCTCTCTCTCTCTTGCCCACCCCTCTCTCTCTCTCTCTCTCTCTTGCGACACCCTATCTCTCTCTTGCCCACCCCTCTCTCTCTCTCTTGCCCCCTCTCTCTCTCTCTCTCTCTCTCTCTCTCTCTCTCTCTCTCTCTCTCTCTCTCTCTCTCTCTCCCGCTCTCTTACTCTCTCTCTCTCTCTCTCTCTCTCTCTCCCACTCTCTCTCTCTCCCGCTCTCCCACTTTCTCTCTCTCCCGCTCTCTCTCTCTCTCTCTCTCTCTCTCTCTCTCTCCCACTCTCTCCCGCTCTCTTACTCTCTCTGTCTCTCTCTCTCTCGCTCTCTTACTCTCTCTCTCTCTCTCTTTCTCTCTCTCTCCCGCTCTCTCTCTCTCTCTCTCGCTCACTTACTCTCTCTCTCTCTCTCTCTCGCTCACTTAATCTCTCTCTCTCTCTCTCTCTCTCTCTCTCTCTCTTTTCTCTCTCTCTTTTCTTTCTCTTTCTCTCTCTCTGTAGAGAAACACTCTACTCCTCCTGATGTAACTGGCTACTCATCTGACTCCTCCCACTCCCACTCCCACCCCCACCCCAACTCAGAGCGCCACATAGGAACCATCGCCCGAAACACACAGAAATACGGCAACGCTGAACGCATGGAGACTGGAGACGGTGTCCCGGTCAGCAGTCGTGTGTCTGCTAAGATCCAGCAGCTAGTGAACACTCTGAAAATGCCTCGTAGACCTCCACTCAGAGAGTTCTTCGTTGATGACTTTGAAGAACTTCTAGAAGGTAGGAGCTGAATAAATATGAATAAATAAATAAATACAATGAATAAATAAATAAATACATACATATTTAAATCTAGGTGTCTAGCTATCTAGCTATCTTCTCTGTCTTCATACTTAGTGAAAGGTTAGGGAAGGTTTCTGCATTCATCTCTAGTGTGTTTAATTGTTTTACATGCAAGTTTCACAATAAAAGTCTCTGTCTCTGTAGTCCAGCAGCCAGACCCCAAGCAGCGCCGTCCGGAGGGGGCAGAGATGTTGGCAGTGAGAGGAGAGGCTCTGGGGGTGGTGACTAACTGGCCCCCTTCCCTGGAGGCAGCTCTCCAACGCTGGGGCACCATTAGCCCTAAAGCCCCCTGTCTCACCAGCCTGGACACCACTGGCAAACCTCTATATGTACTCACATACGGTAACTACACACATCAAAGGAGGCTGGTGAGGGGAAGAGGGCTCATAATAATGGCTGGAACGGATTAAATGGAAAGTTATCAAACACTTGGAAACCATATGTTTGATGTATTTGATACCATTCCACTGATTCCGCTCCAGTTATTACCACGAGCCCATCCTTCCCAATTAAGGTCCCACCAACCTCCTGTGGCACAAATACACACACACACACACACACACAGCCACACAGTCACGCCACACACACACTCACTCAGCCCTGTGTTGTGTCCATAGGGAAGTTATGGTCTCGAAGTGTCAAGCTGGCCTTTAACATCCTACACAAGCTGGGCAGCAAGCAGGAGCCCATGGTGCGACCGGGGGACAGGGTGAGTACATGTAGAAGATCCATCCCTCCAATACTTTTCTAGTTATGATATTAATAATGGATATCCGAATTAAGGACAAGAAGGATTGTAATATTTTCTCCCTGCCTATGTTCCTCCGATCCCCCAGGTGGCGCTAGTGTTTCCTAATAATGACCCGGTGGCCTTCATGGTGGCCTTCTATGGCTGCCTGCTGGCTGAGGTGGTCCCTGTACCCATAGAGGTGCCCCTCACACGCAAGGCACGTCTACATAAAGTCCAAGCACAGAGCCCTGGGGAACACCTTGTTTCATTCGCATACTGTTTGTTGTGTTGTATAAGCAATAAGCACATTCAAGCACGTATAGGAGTGTTTGTGTTGGACCTGAACATGTCTGTCTTGTCCAATAGGATGCTGGCAGCCAGCAGATCGGCTTCCTATTGGGTAGCTGTGGGGTTACCGTGGCGCTGACCAGTGATGCCTGCCATAAAGGCCTGCCCAAGAGTGCCACAGGAGAGATACCACAGTTCAGGGGTAAGTGTATGTGTGCGTGCATGAGAATGTGTTCTCGTAATCTAGTTCCTCAACAGTGTATGAATGCAGCCAAATGATTCTCTGTCTCTCTAGGATGGCCTAAGCTGCTGTGGTTTGTGACTGAGTCGAAGCATCTCTCCAAGCCTCCCAGAGACTGGTTCCCTCACATCAAAGATGCAAACAGCGACACAGCATATATAGAGGTGATACATTCATTACATTTCCATTACAAAGAGAGCTTCTAATGTAAATCAATCCAAATTGCTTTAGCAGAACCCTAAGGGGTTTTAATGTATGTGTTTGTTACTCTACACCATACCACTGCTTTAACACTCTCTCTCTCCCTCTCTATCTTTCTGTATTTGTTCTCTCTCGCCCCTCTCTCTCTCTCTCTCTCCCTCTCCCTCTGTCTCTATCTATCTCTCTCTCTCTCTTTGTCTCTCTCTCTCTGTCTCTGTCTCTGTCTCTCTCTCTCTGTCTCTCTCTCTGTCTCTCTCTCTGTCTCTCTCTCTCTCTCTCTCTCTCTGTCTCTGTCTCTCTCTCTGTCTCTCTCTCTCTCTCTGTCTCTCTCTCTCTCTCTCTCTCTCTGTCTCTGTCTCTGTCTCTCTGTCTCTCTCTCTCTCTCTGTCTCGCTCTCTCTCTCTGTCTCTCTCTCTCTGTCCTCTCTCTCTGTCTCTGTCTCTGTCTCTCTCTCTGTCTCTGTCTCTGTCTCTATCTCTCTCTCTCTGTCTCTCTCTCTGTCTCTCTCACTCTCTCTCTGTCTCGCTCTCTCTCTCTGTCTCTCTCTCTCTGTCTCTCTCTGTCTCTGTCTCTCTCTCTGTCTCTGTCTCTGTCTCTGTCTCTATCTCTCTCTCTCTGTCTCGCTCTCTCTCTCTATCTCTCTCTCTCTGTCTCTCTCTCTGTCTCTGTCTCTCTCTCTGTCTCTGTCTCTGTCTCTGTCTCTATCTCTCTCTCTCTCTGTCTCTCTCTCTCTCCCCCCCAGTACAAAACCTGTAAAGATGGAAGTGTTCTGGGAGTCACGGTGATGAGGATCGCTCTGCTGACTCACTGCCAAGCCCTCACACAGTCCTGTGGCTACACAGAAGGTACTGTAAGACACACACTCTACACACACAACACTCTCGCTCTCACACACACAAACACAAACGCACTCTGCCAGGTAATCTCTCTAACGCTTTCTTTCGCTTCAGTGATCTCTTGACGTCTGTCTCTCCCTTTGTCTCCCTCCCTCTCTTGCTCCCCCACTCCCTCCTAACCCGTCTCCCCTCTCTCTCTGCAGCGGAGACCATAGTGAATGTTCTAGACTTTAAGAAGGATGTGGGACTGTGGCACGGCATCCTCACGGTAAGACCTGCTGCTACAGGTCAGGTTGTCAGGGAAAGTATGATAAGGGGTTAAGGGTTAGAGGTTAAAGGTTTTGTGTATCTCCTATCTCCAGAGCGTGATGAATATGATGCATGTGATCAGCGTTCCCTACTCTCTGATGAAGGTCAACCCGTTGTCCTGGATACAAAAGGTCTATCACTTTAAAGGTCAGACACACCCACCTGTCAATCAGCCACTCAATAGTAAATTCATATGTCAATCTACAAGATATTGTTATGAAGTCATTTGTCAATCATTCAGGAAGTATTTGATCTTAACTTTGCGTTAACACTGATGTCGACACTGTGTGTGTTTCTCTCCAGCCAAGGTAGCGTGTGTAAAGTCCAGAGACATGCACTGGGCTCTGGTGGCCCACAGAGAGCAGAAGGACATCAGCCTGAGTTCCCTCCGGATGCTGCTGGTCGCCGACGGATCTAACCCTTGTAACTCTCACTTCCTATTTATCGAGATATTTTTCTCTTAGTCCTCTCTATTTTTCTCTTAGTCCTCTCTATTTTTCTCTTAGTCCTCACTGTTTTTCTCTTAGTCCTCTCTATTTTTCTCTTAGTCCTCTCTATTTTTCTCTTAGTCCTCTCTGTTTTTCTCTTAGTCCTCTCTATTTTTCTCTTAGTCCTCTCTATTTTTCTCTTAGTCCTCACTGTTTTTCTCTTAGTCCTCTCTATTTTTCTCTTAGTCCTCTCTATTTTTCTCTTAGTCCTCTCTATTTTTCTCTTAGTCCTCACTGTTTTTCTCTTAGTCCTCTCTATTTTTCTCTTAGTCCTCTCTATTTTTCTCTTAGTCCTCTCTATTTTTCTCTTAGTCCTCTCTATTTTTCTCTTAGTCCTCACTGTTTTTCTCTTAGTCCTCTCTATTTTTCTCTTAGTCCTCTCTATTTTTCTCTTAGTCCTCTCTATTTTTCTCTTAGTCCTCTCTATTTTTCTCTTAGTCCTCTCTATTTTTCTCTTAGTCCTCTCTATTTTTCTCTTAGTCCTCTCTATTTTTCTCTTAGTCCTCACTGTTTTTCTCTTAGTCCTCTCTATTTTTCTCTTAGTCCTCTCTATTTTTCTCTTAGTCCTCTCTATTTTTCTCTTAGTCCTCTCTGTTTTTCTCTTAGTCCTCTCTATTTTTCTATTAGTTCTCTCTGTTTTTCTCTTAGTCCTCTCTATTTTTCTCTTAGTCCTCTCTATTTTTCTCTTAGTCCTCTCTATTTTTCTCTTAGTCCTCTCTATTTTTCTCTTAGTCCTCTCTATTTTTCTCTTAGTCCTCTCTATTTTTCTCTTAGTCCTCTCTATTTTTCTCTTAGTCCTCTCTGTTTTTCTCTTAGTCCTCTCTGTTTTTCTCTTAGTCCTCTCTATTTTTCTCTTAGTCCTCTCTATTTTTCTCTTAGTCTTCTCTTTCCTTCTGTCCTTTCCTTCTCCAGGGTCTATCTCGTCCTGTGACGCGTTCCTCAACGTGTTCCAGAGTAAAGGCTTAAGGTCAGAGGTCATCTGTCCCTGTGCCAGCTCCCCCGAGGCACTGACTGTTGCCATCAGAAGGTAGGCTCCATCTACACTATCCCCTGACTAAGCACACAAACACACACCATCATCAGCAGCAGCATTCATTCTTGGTCGATCCTAGAGTAACAGGCTTAATATTTTGTTGGTTTGGAAAATGATTCTGTCAAAGTTAGGTGGCTACCATCATCATCATCAGTGAGATCAGTCCTTTATATCTGTCTCTCTCTCTGATCCAGGCCAGTGGAGGACAGTAGCCAGCCACCAGGCCGAGGGGTTCTCTCCATGCAGGGTCTGAGTTACAGTGTGGTCCGCGTCGACACGGAGGAACGCCTGTCAGTCCTCACTGTGCAGGATGTGGGCACTGTCATGCCTGGAGGTAGGGGTGTGTATGTGTGGGTGTGTGGTTAGGCCTGCTCTCTTCTTCAGCTCCAGTTGTGCAGTGTGTGTGTTCTGTCTCCAGCCCTGGTGTGTGTGGTGAAGCCAGACGGTGTGCCTCTCCTGTGTAAGACAGATGAGATCGGGGAGCTGTGTGTGTGTTCCGTTGCCACGGGAACATCGTACTACGGACTGACAGGCATGACCAAGAACACCTTTGAGGTGAGGACAGTAGGGTTTGTGTGTGTAACTTACATATAATGGCCATTTGTACTGTGTATATAGCATTTACAACATTGGTGTGGGTGTATGTTCATGACATAATATATGTGTGTGTGTGTGTGTGTGTGTGTGTGTGTGTGTGTGTGTGTGTGTGTGTGTGTGTGTGTGTGTGTGTGTGTGTGTGTGTGTGTGTGTGTGTGTGTGTGTGTGTGTGTGTGTGTGTGTGTGTGTGTGTGTGTGTGTGTGTGTGTGTGTGTGTGTGTGTGTGTAGGTGTTTCCAGTAGCATCCGGTGGAGGTCTGGTCAGTGAGTATGCGTTTGTGCGTACGGGGCTGCTGGGCTTCGTGGGTCCAGGTGGTCTGGTGTTTATCTCCGGCAAGATGGACGGCCTCATTGTGGTCAGCGGACGCAGACATAACGCTGATGACATCATAGCCACCGCACTGGCCGTGGAGCCAATGAAATTCATCTACAGAGGGAGGTATGCAACCGTGCAGTATTGTTTTGGACAAAGACACTGTAAACAATAGAGCCACATGTTCTGGTCAAAAGTTGTCAACTACATAGGGAATACTATTCTCCGCCTGTACTCACTGTACTCTCCATGTAAAAGATGTCAGTTAGAGAACATACTGATACTACCCTAACCATCTGCCTGCCTGCCTGCCTGCCTGCCTGCCTGCCTGCCTGCCTGCCTGCCTGCCTGCCTCCCTCCCTGCCTCCCTCCCTGCCTCCCTCCCTCCCTCCCTCCCTGCCTCCCTGCCTCCCTCCCTCCCTCCCTCCCTCCCTCCCTCCCTCCCTCCCTGCCTCCCTCCCTCCCTGCCTGCCTGCCTGCCTGCCTGCCTGCCTCCCTCCCTCCCTGCCTGCCTCCCTCCCTCCCTCCCTGCCTCCCTCCCTCCCTGCCTCCCTCCCTCCCTCCCTCCCTCCCTCCCTCCAGGATAGCAGTGTTCAGTGTGACCGTGCTGCATGATGAGCGTATCGTGGTGGTAGCAGAGCAGAGACCAGACTCTACTGAGGAGGACAGCTTCCAGTGGATGAGCCGCGTGCTGCAGGTAACAACATCACCCTACAGTACGACCATAATACAGGTAACAACATCACCCTACAGTACAACCATAATACAGGTAACAACATCACCCTACAGTACGACCATAATACAGGTAACACCACCACAACATCACCCTACAGTACGACCATAATACAGGTAACACCACCACAACATCACCCTACAGTACGACCATAATACAGGTAACAACATCACCCTACAGTACGACCATAATACAGGTAACAACATCACCCTACAGTACGACCATAATACAGGTAACAACATCACCCTACAGTACGACCATAATACAGGTAACACCACCACAACATCACCCTACAGTACGACCATAATACAGGTAACACCACCACAACATCACCCTACAGTACGACCATAATACAGGTAACACCACCACAACATCACCCTACAGTACGACTATAATACAGGTAACACCACCACAACATCACCCTACAGTACGACTATAATACAGGTAACACCACCACAACATCACCCTACAGTACGACCATAATACAGGTAACACCACCACAACATCACCCTACAGTACGACCATAATACAGGTAACAACATCACCCTACAGTACGACTATAATACAGGTAACACCACCACAACATCACCCTACAGTACGACTATAATACAGGTAACACCACCACAACATCACCCTACAGTACGACCATAATACAGGTAACACCACCACAACATCATCCTACCGTACGACTATAATACAGGTAACACCACCACAACATCACCCTACAGTACGACCATAATACAGGTAACAACATCACCCTACAGTACGACCATAATACAGGTAACAACATCACCCTACAGTACGACCATAATACAGGTAACACCACCACAACATCACCCTACAGTACGACCATAATACAGGTAACACCACCACAACATCACCCTACAGTACGACCATAATACAGGTAACACCACCACAACATCACCCTACAGTACGACCATAATACAGGTAACACCACCACAACATCACCCTACAGTACGACCATAATACAGGTAACACCACCACAACATCACCCTACAGTACGACCATAATACAGGTAACACCACCACAACATCACCTTACAGTACGACCATAATACAGGTAACAACATCACCCTACCGTACGACCATAATACAGGTAACAACATCATCCTACCGTACGACTATAATACAGGTAACAACACCACAACATAACCCTACAGTACGACCATAATACAGGTAACAACATCATCCTACCGTACGACTATAATACAGGTAACAACACCACAACATCACCCTACAGTACGACCATAATACAGGTAACGACATCACCCTACCGTACGACCATAATACAGGTAACAACATCATCCTACCGTACGACTATAATACAGGTAACAACACCACAACATCATCCTATCGTACGACTATAATACAGGTAACAACACCACAACATAACCCTACAGTACGACCATAATACAGGTAACAGTACCGCAACACGACCACAGTACGAACTTAATGCAGGTAACGCTACCTCAGCACAACCACAGTACAACCATAATGCAACCAGACCAGACAAAATGTGTGAATAAGCAAAACAGTGTATTTTATTTAGAGTCAATTCAAACTACTTTTTTCTACCTTGCACCTGGGAAATTGTTAGAGGTTTTCATGATCTCTTGTCTCCTCCACTGTGTGTGTGTGTGTGTGTGTGTGTGTGTGTGTGTGTGTGTGTGTGTGTGTGTGTGTGTGTGTGTGTGTGTGTGTGTGTGTGTCCATCCGTCCGTGTGTGTGTGTGCTTGTGTGTTTAATTGACAGGCGATAGACAGTATCCATGGTGTGGGTGTGTTCTGCCTGGGGTTAGTTCCAGCCAACACCCTCCCTAAAACCCCCCTTGGGGGTCTACACTTGTCTGAGACCAAACAGCTGTACCTGGAGGGGGGGCTGCACCCCTGTAACGTCCTCATGTGTCCTCACACCTGTGTTACCAACCTGCCCAAACCACGACAGAAACAACCAGGTGAGAGAGAGAGAGAGAGACAGAGAGAGAGAGAGAGCGAGAGACTGAGAGAGCGCGCGTGTTTAGCAGAGCTGATTTTATTTATTTATTTCACCTTTATTTAACCAGGTCAGCCAGTTGAGAACAAGTTCTCATTTAAAACTGCGACCTGGCCAAGATAAAGAAAAGCAGTGCGACACAAAGAACAACACAGAGTTACACATGGAATAAACAAAACAGACAGTCCATAACACAATAGAAAAAAGAGTCTATATACAGTGTGTGCAAATGAGTTAAGATAAGGGAGGTAAGGCAATAAATAGGCCCTAGTGTTGAAATAATTACAATTTAGCAATAAACACTAGAGTGATAGATGTGCAGAAGCTGAATGTGCAAGTAGAGATACTGGGGTGCAAAGGAGCAAAAAAAAATGCAATGAATAACAGTATTAACAGATGGGCTATGTACAGGTGCAGTGATCTGTGAGCTGCTCTGACAGTTGATGCTTAAAGTTAGTGAGGGAGATATGAGACTCCAGCTTCAGGGATTTTTGCAATTCGTTCCAGTCATTGGCAGCAGAGAACTGGAAGGAAAGGCGGCCAAAGGAAGAATTGGCTTTGGGGGTGACCAGTGAAATATACCTGCTGGAGCACGTGCTACAGGTGGGTGCTGCTATGGTGACCAGTGAGCTGAGATAAGGTGGGGCTTTAGCTGGCAAAGACTTATAAATGACCTGGAGCCAGTGGGTTTTGCGATGAATATGAAGTGAGGGCCAGCCGACGAGAGCGTACAGGTCTTAGTGGTGGGTAGTATATGGGACTTTGGTGACAAAACGGATGGCACTGTGATAGACTGCATCCAATTTGCTGAGTAGAGTGATGGAGGCTATTTTGTAAATGACATTGCCGAAGTCAAGGATCGGTAGGATAGTCAGTTTTACGAGGGTATGTTTGGCAGCATGAGTGAAGGATGCTTTGTTGCGAAATTGGAAGCCGATTCTAGATTTAATTTTGGATTGGAGATGCTTATTGTGAGTCTGGAAGGAGAGTTTAGTCTAACCAGACACCTAGGTATTTGTAGATGTCCACATATTCTAAGTCAGAAGCGCTGGACGGGCGGGCAGGTGCTGGTAGCGATCGGTTGAAGAGCATGCATTTAGTTTGACTTGCATTTAAGAGTAGTTGGAGGCCACGGAAGGAGAGTTGTATGGCATTGAAGCTCGTCTGGAGGTTAGTTAACACAGTGTCCAAAGAAGGGCCAGAAGTATGCAGAATGGTATCGTCTGCGTAGAGGTGGATCAGAGAATCACCAGCAGCAAGAGCGACATCATATACATCGTATACAGAGATAAGAGTCGGCATGAGAATTGAACCCTGTGGCACCCCCATAGAGACTGCCAGAGGTCTAGACAACAGGCCCTCCGATTTGACACACTGAACTCTATCTGAGAAGTAGTTGGTGAACCAGGCGAGGCAGTCATTTGAGAAACAAAGGCTGTTGAGTCTGCCGATAAGAATGTGGTGATTGACAGAGTCGAAAGCCTTGGACAGGTCGATGAATACGGCTGCACAGTATTGTCTCTTATCGATGGAGGTTATGATATTGTTTAGGACCTTGAGCATGGCTGAGGTATACCCATGACCAGCTCGGAAACCAGATTGCATAGCGGAGAAGGTACGGTGAGATTCTAAATGTTCGGGGAGGTCTGTAGCAGTTTAACAATCAGAGGGGGATGACCACGGCAGCTTTCCAATCTTTGGGGATCTCAGATGATACGAAAGTGAGGTTGAACAGGCGAGTAATAGGGGTTGCAACAATTTTGGCTGATAATTTTAGAAAGAGAGGGTCCAGATTTTCTAGCCCAGCTGACTTGTTGGGGTCCAGATTTTGCAGCTCTTTTAGAACATCAGCTATCTGGATTTGAAGGTGAAATGGGGGAGGCTTTTGCAAGTTGCTGTGAGTGGTGCAGTGCTGTTGACCAGGGTAGGGGTGGCCAGGTGGAAAGCATGGCCAGCTGTAGAAAAATGGTTATTGCAGTGGGCAGCTGGGAGGAGGTGCTCTTATTCTCCATGGACTTTACAGTGTCCCATAACTTTTTGGAGTTTGTGCTGCAGGATGCAAATTTCTGTTTTAAAAAGGCTTTCCTAACTGCCTGTGCATATTGCTTCTTATTTTCCCTGAAAAGTTGCATATCGCGGGGGCTACTCGATTCGAATGCAGTACACCACAGGATGTTTTTGTGCTGGTCAGTCAGGTCTGGAGTGAACCACGGGCTATATCTGTTCTTAGTTCTACATTTTTTGAATGCTTATTGAAGATGGTGAGGAAAGCACTTTAAAGAATAACCAGGCATCTTCTACTGACGGATTGAGGTCAATATCCTTCCAGGATACCCGGGCCAGGTCGATTAGAAAGGCCTGCTCGTTGAAGTGTTTTAGGGAGCGTTTGACAATGATGATGGGTGGTTGTTTGACCGCAGACCCAAAATGGATGCAAGCAATGAGGCAGTGATCTCTGAGATCCTGGTTGAGGACAGAGGTGTAGTTGGAGGGCGGGTTGTTTAGGATATCTATAAGGGTGCCTGTGTTTACGGATTTGGGGTTTTACCTGGTAGGTTCATTGATGATTTGTGTGAGATTGAGGGCATCAAGCTTAGATTGTAGGATGGCCGGGGTCTTAAGCATGTCCCAGTTTAAGTCACCTAACAGCACGAGCTCTGAAGATAGATGGGGGGCAATCAATTCACATATGGTGTCCAGGGCACAGCTGGGGCAGAAGGTGGTCTATAGCAAGTGGCAACGGTGAGAGACTTGTTTCTGGAAAGGTGGATTTTTAAAAGTATAAGCTCAAATTGTTTGGGCACAGACCTGGATGGTAAGACAGAACTCTGCAGGCTATCTCTGCAGTAGATTGTCAACTTCGCACCCTTTCGCAGTTCTATCTTGTCCTAAAATGTTATAGTTAGGGATGGAAATTCAGGGTTTTTGGTGACCTTCCTAAGCCAAGATTTAGACACAACTTGGACATCTGGGTTGGCAGAGTGTGCTAAAGTAGTGAATAAAACAAACTTAGGGAGGAGGCTTCTAATGTTAACATGCATGAAACCAAGGCTTTTACGATTAGAGAAGTCAACAAATGAGAGCGCCTGGGGCATGGTAGTGGAGCTAGGCACTGCAGGGCCTGGATTCACCTCTACATCACCAGAGGAGCAGAGGAGGAGTAGGATAAGGGTACGGCTAAAGGCTATAAGAGCTGGTTGTCTCGTGTGTTCAGAACAGAGACTAAAAGGAGCAGGTTTCTGGGCGCGGTAGAATAGATTCAATGCATAATATACAGACAAGTTATGGTAGGATGTGAGTACAGTGGAGGTGAACCTAGGCATTGAGTGACGATGAGAGAGGTATTGTCTCTAGAGACATTAATTAAACCAGGTGAGGTCACTGCATGTGTGGGAGGTGGGACAAGAGGGTTAGCTGAGGCATATTGAGCAGGGCTGGAGGCTCTACAGTGAAATAAGACAATAATCACTAACCAGAACAGCAATGGACAAGGCATATTGACATTAGGGAGAGGCATGCGTAGAAGAGTGATCATTGGGTCCAGTGAGTAGCTGGGTGGGCTGGAGACACAGCGATTCAGACAGCTAGCGGGCCGGGGCTAGCAGAAGGGCCTTAGAGGGACACCACAACAGGAGAAGTCTGTTGTAGCCCCTTCGTGCGGTTACGTCAGCAGACCAGTCGTGATGGATCAGCAGGGGTCCGTGTAGTTAAAGGGTCCAGGCCAATTGAAAAAACAGGTATTGTAGCCCCAAAAATTGTCTGATGGACCTCTTAAGCGAACAGTCCAGTATGTTCTAGACACCTAGCGGGCCGTGGCTAGCAGGCTAGCAGATTGGCATTCCGGGGACATCGGGACGGAGGAGCCTGTTGAAAAAAACCCTCGGCCGTATTATGTCGGTAGTCCAGTCGTGATGGATCGGCGGGGCTCCGTATCGGCAATAAAAGGGGTCCAGGCCAATTGGCAAAATAGATATTGTAGCCCAAGGAGTGGCTGATGGACCTCTTTGGCTAGCCGGGAGATGGGCCTAGCATAGGCTAGCTCCAGGCTAATTGGTGCTTGCTTCGGGACAGAGACGTTAGCCAGGAGAACCCAATCGGATAGCAGCTATCTAGCTGCGATGATCCAGGTGAAGAGGTTCAGAGCTTGCGGTAGGTATCTAGGGATATGGAGAAAACTATGTCCGATAAGCTCTGGGTTGAATCGCGTTGTGCAGACTGGCAGGAGTTGTCCGGGCTAAAGGTTAACTAATGACTGCTAGCAGTGGTTAGCTGACTACTAGCTAGTAGCTAGTTAGCTGGCTAGCTTCTGTTGGGGGTTCCGGTTCTAGAGTAAAAATAATAGCAGATAAATACCACATTGGGTGAAGTGGGTTGCAGGAGAGTGTGTTGAGGTTGGGGTTAAGAAAAATATTTGTAAAAATATGTGAAGAAAAAAGATATATACACAGGACACGACAAGACAAAGACAAAGACAAAAGACGCCTGACTGCTACACCATTTGGAATGAAAATGGATTTAGAATTTAGTGAACGATGAGGAGCAACTTTGCCGGAAACCTGAAGAACATTGTTAGCTCTTATAGCTCTCAAGCTGCTTGTTGTATCTGGTCATTCAAATCATGTTTTGGATGTGTCCTGACCTCGTGTGTGTGTGTGTTGTGTGTGTGTTGTAGAGATTGGCCCTGCCTCTGTGATGGTGGGGAACCTGGTGTCTGGGAAGAGGATCGCTATGGCCAGTGGCAGAGACCTGGGACAAACTGATGACAATGACCAGGTAACACATCGTTTGTGTATTTCTTCCCCCTGACATACACACTGGATTTTATAATGTGTTTTAAACTGTGATGGATTATAGTTATTACACAGTCTGTGATGGCATATCATGTTGTGTGTTCTGTAGTTCCTGTTCCTGTCAGAGGTTCTGCAGTGGAGATCTCAGACTACGCCTGAACACATCCTCTACACACTGCTTAGCTCCCGGGTAACACATACACGCACGCACACACACACACACACACACACACACGCGCGCGCGCACGCGCACATACACACACAGCAGTGGAGGCTGGTGGGAGGAGCTATAGGATGACAGGCTCATTTTAATGGCTGAAATGGAGTAAAAAGGAACAGAGTCAAATATGTGGTTTCTATATGTTTGATGTGTTTGATACCGTTCCATGAATTCCATTCCAGCCTTTACAATGAGCCTGTCCTCCTATAGCTCCTCCCACCAGCCTCCACTGACACACACACACACACACACACACACACACACACACACACACACACACACACACACACTTATGCCATGGATGTTTACGAACTCTGAATGTTTACGAACTCTGATTGGACTCAGATTGTTACAGACTCTGATTGGACTCTGATTGTTAAGGACTCTGATTGGACTCTGATTGTTACGGACTCTGATTGGACTCTGATTGTTACAGACTCAGATTGTTACGGACTCTGATTGGAATCTGATTGTTAAGGACTCTGATTGTTACGGACTCTGATTGTTTACGGACTCTGATTGGACTGATTGTTATGGACTCTGATTGTTAGACTCTGATTGTTACGGACTCTGATTGTTACAGACTCAGATTGTTACGGACTCTGATTTTTACGGACTCTGATTGGACTCAGATTGTTACGGACTCTGATTTTTACGGACTCTGATTGGACTCAGATTGTTACAGACTCAGATTGTTACGGACTCTGATTGTTACAGACTCTGATTGTTACGGACTCTGATTGGACTGATTGTTATGGACTCCGATTGTTACAGACTAAGATTGTTACGGACTCTGATTGTTACAGACTCAGATTGTTAAGGACTCTGATTATTACGGACTCTGATTGGACTGATTGTTATGGACTCTGATTGTTACGGACTCTGATTGGAATCTGATTGCGCTCTATCACTCCATCTTTCTCTAGGGAGCGGTGTCTAGTTCTCTGACATGTCTTCAGCTCCATAAGAGGGCAGAGAGAGTTGCTGCTCTGCTGCTGGAGAGAGGAGGACTACAGGAGGGAGACCACATAGCACTGGTCTACCCACCAGGTAACACACACGCACGCACGCGCACACACACACACACACACACACACACACACACACACACACACACACACACACACACACACACACACACACACACACACACAGCATATGTGTACACCCAAATACACTTTTCACTTCTCTCTCCTATGTGTGTTTCAGGTATAGACCTAATTGCAGCGTTCTACGGTTGTCTGTATGCTGGCTGTGTTCCTATCACGGTCCGACCGCCCCACCCACAGAACATCTCAACCACACTGCCCACGGTCAAGATGATCGTAGAGGTGAGAGGTCAACGACTGTGGTAAACTAGAGGTCAATACTGCCCAGGCAACCGGTAGAGAGGAGATAGAAGAATAAGAGAATGTAGTAGCATATCTCTCTCTCTCCATCTATCTCCCTCTCTCTCTCTCTCTCTCTCTCTCTCTCTCTCTCTCTCTCTCTCCATCTATCTCTCTCTCATCTATCTCTCTCTCATCTATCTCTCTTCATCTACCTCTCTCTCTTCATCTATCTATTTCTCTCTTCATCTATCTATCTCTCTTGTCATCTCTCTCTTCCTTCATCCATCTCTCTCTCTTCATCTATCTCTCTCTCATCTATCTCTCTCCCTCTTCATCAATCTCTTTCTCTCCCTTCATCTACGTATCTCTCTCTCTCTCTCTCTCTCTGCATCTATTTTCTCTCTCCCTTCATCTATCGCTCTCTCCCTCCAGGTCAGTCGTTCGGCCTGTGTGATGACCACAGCGGTCATCTGTAAGCTGCTGCGGTCCAAGGAGGCGGTCGCTACAGTTGACATCAGGAACTGGCCTCCCGTCCTGGACACAGGTCAGCCCTGACCACATGTACTGAATCTGTCAGGCTGTTCGCTGGATGTTTGTACTGTATCTATCAGAATGTTAGCTGGATGTTTGTACTGTATCTATCAGGCTGTTTGCTAGATGTTTGTACTGTATCTATCAGAATGTTAGCTGGATGTTTGTACTGGTGTATAACTCAATCAATCAATCAAATGTATTTATAAAGCCCTTCTTATATCAGCTGATATCTCAGTGCTGTACAGAAACTCAGCCTAAAACCCCAAACAGCAAGCAATGCAGGTGTAGAAGTACGGTGGCTAGGAAAAACTCCCTAGAAAGGCCGGAACCTAGGATGAAACCTAGAGAGGAACCAGGCGAAAGGGGTGGACAGTCCTCTTCTGACTGTGCCAGGTGGAGATTATAACAGAACATGGCCAAGATGTTCAAACGTTCATAGATGACCAGCAGGGTCAAATAATAATAATTACAGTGGTTGTAGAGGGTGCAACAGGTCAGCACCTCTGGAGTAAATGTCAATTGGATCTTCATAGCCGATCATTCAGAGTATCTCTACTGCTCCTGCTGTCTCTAGAGAGTCTGTCTCTAACTGAATATTATTGTGTTATCAGATGACCTGCCAAAGAAGAAGTCTCCAGCGCTGTTTAAGCCCTGTAACCCTGATGCCCTGGCCTACCTGGACTTCAGTGTGTCCACTACTGGCATGCTGGCTGGAGTACAGGTAACATTAAGCCCTAACCTCTGACCCCTAACCTCTGTTCTGACCTTTAACCCTACCTGGACTTCAGTGTGTCCACTACTGGCATGCTGGCTGGAGTACAGGTAACATTAAGCCCTAACCTCTGACCCCTAACCCCCGTTCTGACCTTTAACCCTACCTGGACTTCAGTGTGTCCACTACTGGCATGCTGGCTGGAGTACAGGTAACATTAAGCCCTAACCTCTGACCCCTAACCCCTGTTCTGACCTTTAATCCTACCTGGACTTCAGTGTGTCCACTACTGGCATGCTGGCTGGAGTACAGGTAACATTAAGCCCTAACCTCTGACCTCCATCCCTGACTTTTATCCCCTGTTTTTTTCTGGTTGCTAACATGGTGTGTGTGTGTGTGTGTGTGTGTGTGTGTGTGTGTGTGTGTGTGTGTGTGTGTGTGTGTGTGTGTGTGTGTGTGTGTGTGTGTGTGTGTGTGTGTGTCTGTGTGTGTGTGTGTGTGTGTGTGTGTGTGTGTAGATATCCCATAATGCAGTGGGAGCGTTCTGTCGGTCGGTGAAGCTGCAGTGTGAACTGTATCCCTCCAGAGAGGTAGCAATCTGTCTCGACCCCTACTGTGGCCTGGGCTTCGTCCTCTGGTGTCTCTGCAGGTACACACACACACAACCGTAACACATGCACAGAGGCACGCATGCACAAACACATACACACACACACCAATTCAACAACAGTTTCAATATCCAACAACTGACTTCCCTTTCTAACCTTTAACTCTCTCTTCAGTGTGTACAGTGGCCATCAGTCGATCCTGATCCCTCCAGTAGAGTTGGAGTCTAACCCAGCCCTGTGGCTGCTCGCTGTCAGCCAGCTCCGAGTCAGAGACACCTTCTGTTCCTACAGCGTCATGGAGCTCTGCACTAAAGGACTGGGCCTGCAGACAGAGGCACTGAAGGTACACACACGCTAGTGTTCTCACCACACACGCGCTAGAGTTCTCATCAAACACACGCTAGAGTTCTCACCACACACACACTAGAGTTCCCATTGCACACACACTAGAGTTCCCATTGCACACACGCTAGAGTTCTCATCAAACACACGCTAGAGTTCTCACCACACACACACTAGGGTTCCCATTGCACACGCGCTAGAGTTCTCATCAAACACACGCTAGAGTTCTCACCACACACACACTAGGGTTCCCATTGCACACGCGCTAGAGTTCTCATCAAACACACGCTAGAGTTCTCATCACACACACGCTAGGGTTCCCATTGCACACGCGCTAGAGTTCTCACCACACACACGCTAGAGTTCTCACCACACACACGCTAGAGTTCTCACCGCACACACGCTAGAGTTCCCATTGCACACACGCTAGAGTTCCCATTGCACACACGCTAGAGTTCTCATCAAACACACGCTAGAGTTCTCACCACACACACGCTAGAGTTCCCATTGCACACATGCTAGAGTTCTCATCAAACACACGCTAGAGTTCTCACCACACACACGCTAGAGTTCTCACCACACACACACTAGAGTTCTCACTGCACACACGCTAGAGTTCTCATCAAACACACGCTAGAGTTCTCACCATACACACGCTAGAGTTACCATTGCACACACGCTAGAGTTCTCATCAAACACACGCTAGAGTTCTCACCACACACGCGCTAGAGTTCCCATCGTACACGCGCTAGTGTTCTCACCACACACATGCTAGAGTTCTCACCACACACACGCTAGAGTTCTCACCACACACGCGCTAGAGTTCTCATCACACACGCGCTAGAGTTCCCATTGCACACACGCTAGAGTTCTCATCACACACATGCTAGAGTTCTCACCGCACACACGCTAGAGTTCCCATTGCACACATGCTAGAGTTCTCATCAAACACACGCTAGAGTTCTCACCACACACACGCTAGAGTTCTCACCACACACACGCTAGAGTTCTCACTGCACACACGCTAGAGTTCTCATCAAACACACGCTAGAGTTCTCACCACACACACGCTAGAGTTCCCATCACACACACGCTAGAGTTCCCATTGCACACACGCTAGAGTTGTCATCAAACACACGCTAGAGTTCTCACCACACACACGCTAGAGTTACCATTGCACACACGCTAGAGTTCTCATCAAACACACGCTAGAGTTCTCACCACACACGCGCTAGAGTTCCCATCGTACACGCGCTAGTGTTCTCACCACACACATGATAGAGTTCTCACCACACACACGCTAGAGTTCTCACCACACACACGCTAGAGTTCTCACCACACACGCGCTAGAGTTCTCATCACACACGCGCTAGAGTTCTCACCGCACACACGCTAGAGTTCCCATTGCACACACGCTAGAGTTCTCATCAAACACACGCTAGAGTTCTCATCACACACACGCTAGAGTTCTCACCACACACACGCTAGAGTTCTCACCACACACGCGCTAGAGTTCTCATCACACACGCGCTAGAGTTCTCACCGCACACACGCTAGAGTTCCCATTGCACACACGCTAGAGTTCTCATCACACACACGCTAGAGTTCTCATCACACACACGCTAGAGTTCTCACCACACACGAGCTAGAGTTCCCATCATACACGCACTAGAGTTCCCATTATACACGCGCTAGAGTTCCCATTGTACACGCGCTAGAGTTCCCATCGTACACGCGCTAGAGTTCTCATCGTACACGCGCTAGAGTTCCCATCGTACACACACGCTAGAGTTCCCATCGTACACGCGCTAGAGTTCTCATCACACACATGCTAGAGTTCTCACCGCACACACGCTAGAGTTCCCATTGCACACATGCTAGAGTTCTCATCAAACACACGCTAGAGTTCTCACCACACACACGCTAGAGTTCTCACCACACACACGCTAGAGTTCTCACTGCACACACGCTAGAGTTCTCATCAAACACACGCTAGAGTTCTCACCACACACGCGCTAGAGTTGCCATTGCACACACGCTAGAGTTCTCATCACACACACGCTAGAGTTCTCACCACACACGAGCTAGAGTTCCCATCATACACGCACTAGAGTTCCCATTATACACGCACTAGAGTTCCCATTGTAGACGCGCTAGAGTTCTCACCACACACATGCTAGAGTTCTCACCACACACACGCTAGAGTTCTCACCACACACACGCTAGAGTTCTCACCACACACGCGCTAGAGTTCTCATCACACACGCGCTAGAGTTCTCACCGCACACACGCTAGAGTTCCCATTGCACACACGCTAGAGTTCTCATCAAACACACGCTAGAGTTCTCATCAAACACACGCTAGAGTTTTCACCACACACACCATAGAGTTCTAACCGCTAACACGCTAGAGTTCTCATCAAACACGCACACTAGAGTTCTCATCACACACGCGCTAGAGTTGCCATTGCACACACGCTAGAGTTCTCATCACACACACGCTAGAGTTCTCATCACACACACGCTAGAGTTCTCACCACACACGAGCTAGAGTTCCCATCATACACGCACTAGAGTTCCCATTATACACGCACTAGAGTTCCCATTGTACACGCGCTAGAGTTCCCATCGTACACGCGCTAGAGTTCTCATCGTACACGCGCTAGAGTTCCCATCGTACACACACGCTAGAGTTCCCATCGTACACGCGCTAGAGTTCTCATCACACACATGCTAGAGTTCTCACCGCACACACGCTAGAGTTCCCATTGCACACATGCTAGAGTTCTCATCAAACACACGCTAGAGTTCTCACCACACACACGCTAGAGTTCTCACCACACACACGCTAGAGTTCTCACTGCACACACGCTAGAGTTCTCATCAAACACACGCTAGAGTTCTCACCACACACGCGCTAGAGTTGCTATTGCACACACGCTAGAGTTCTCATCACACACACCTAGAGTTCTCATCACACACACGCTAGAGTTCTCACCACACACGAGCTAGAGTTCCCATCATACACGCACTAGAGTTCCCATTATACACGCACTAGAGTTCCCATTGTAGACGCGCTAGAGTTCCCATCGTACACGCGCTAGAGTTCCCATCGTACACGACCTAGAGTTCCCATTGCACACACACGCTAGAGTTCCCATCATACACACGCTAGAGTTCTCGTCTGGCCTGAAAATTTGAGCCCAGTCTTACCCAAGCCCCATTAAAGCCCGAGTCCAGGACCAGTCTGACATCACAGAAATGCAATGAGACTGAACTTAGAAAAAAAGCCTGATTTCTAGAAAACAGTATATTAATATAAACTGGTGTTGAGAACAATGCGAAGTGAGGAAACAGAGAGAGGAAAACTCACCTTAGTTATCATCAACTAAATGATGACAACATTGGAATAAATGCAATTGAAGGCATGTATGAAATGGTTGCGTATACTGAAACTCCCAAATTCTTATTCAACCGTTATTAAAGCAATAGCCGTGTGTGGTCAATGATTGGTGCATGACCCAATCAATGCAATGCACGTTTTATTCCGAAATGACTTTTGGATCAGTTATAGGTCTACTTTCAAAGGTCCAGCAAATGCATATTAGCAGGGCAGTCATATTGGGTGCATTTCATTTGTATGTATCTGCTTTAACAGATGCCATTCTGAGATGTGCTGGCTGTCGGGTCTTGTGGATCATCATTCTCCAGGATGCACTCTAGTCTATTCGTATTGCAATTTGAAACATTTCAATGACCAGTAAAATAAGTTTAATCATGGCCACTAATTTCTCTGGCCCAGCCAATATTGCAGTCTTGGCGCTGCTTGTGTCTGCTACTGAGACAGAGAGCAGTAGTAATAGGTGCGCAGATAGACAGTTTTAATTTCGTAACACGACAAGCTTGAAACCTGCCCGGCATGAATCAATTCAAATAATTTGAGGCCCGGCCGGGCCCCCTCGGGTTTGGGCTGAGAATGAGAACTCTTACACACATCCACAAACACACACAATTCAACTGCAGGGAGAACTAAACGTGCTCTTTGTAATGTCTTTGAATTGACTCAGTAAACGGTGTGTTTGTGGCCTGAGGTGTTGTGTAATTGATTGCTGATGGACAGACAGAGTTTATTTTAAGAGATTAACTTTCGCCATGGAAATCGCCATGGAAACTGGAAGCTGACTGAGACACACACAAGGAACAGATCAAGGAACAAACCGCAGCTTTATATAGTCATCAGCAGGTGGGGTGAGAGGGAGAATGAGCGGGAGGATGAGTATGATGAGAGGGAGGAGGTAGGATGATAGATGAGAGGGCGGATGAGAGGGAGGTAATGATTGAAATATTGTGTACTTATATGTAATACCCTCTCTCCTCTTTCCCTCTCCTCTTTTCCCCCTCTCTCCTCTTTCCTCTATCTTCTCTTCTCTTCACCCCTCTCTCCTCCCTCTGTTCTCTTCCCCCTCTCTCCTCCCTCTCTTCTCTTCCCCCTCTCCCCTCCCTCTGTTCTCTTCCCCCTCTCCTTCCCCTCTCTTCTCTTCCCCCTCTCCTCCCTCTCTTCTCTTCCCCCTCTCCTCCCTCTCTTCTCTTCCCCCTCTCTCCTCCCTCTTCTCTTGCCCCTCTCTTCTCTTCCCCCTCTCCTTCCCCTCTCTTCTCTTCCCCCTCTCTCCTCCCTCTCTTCTCTTCCCCCTCTCTTCCTCACTCTCTTCTCTTCCCTCTCTCTCCTCCTCTTCCTCTCCAGGCGCGAGGCCTGGACCTGTCCCGTGTGAGGGCGTGTGTCGTGGTAGCAGAGGAGAGACCCAGGATGTCTCTAACACACTCCTTCTCCAAGCTGTTTAAAGACCTGGGCCTGCACCCCCGATCTGTCAGCACAGCATTTGGCTGTAGGGTCAACCTGGCTATCTGTCTGCAGGTAAGGCTGTGTGTGTGTGTGTGTGTGTGTGTGTGTGTGTGTGTGTGTGTGTGTGTGTGTGTGTGTGTGTGTGTGTGTGTGTGTGTGTGTGTGTGTGCGTGTGCGTGCGTGCGTGCGTGCGTGTGTTTGAGTGGTTGTGCGTGTGCAACAACATGGTCACCTTGTCCTGTGATTGGTTACAGGGCACCTCCGGACCAGACCCTACTACAGTTTACGTGGACATGAGAGCTCTGCGACATGATAGGTATGTCTGCCTATCAGTCACAGCAACAACCAATCAGATCAACCAATTAACTTGAATAACAGTTTGTTTGTCTCTCAGGGTTCGGTTGGTGGAGAGAGGTTCTCCTCACAGTCTCCCTCTCATGGAGTCAGGAAAGGTGAGTCCTGTGTTATGTTTTAACATTTTGCGTCAGAAAGTTTAATGACTGAAGTAAGACTCAACTTCTAGATCTCCTAACTGTGTGGTTCAGTAAGACTCAGCTTCAAGAGCTCCTGACTGTGTGGTTCAGTAAGACTCAACTTCTAGAGCTCCTAACTGTGTGGTTCAGTAAGACTCAGCTTACAGATCTCCTGACTGTGTGGTTCAGTAAGACTCAGCTTCTAGAGCTCCTGACTGTGTGATTCAGTAAGACTCAGCTTCAAGAGCTCCTGAATGTGTGGTAAGACTCAGCTTCTAGAGCTCCTGACTGTGTGGTTCAGTAAGACTCAGCTTCTAGAGCTCCTGACTGTGTGGTTCAGTAAGACTCAGCTCCTAGAGCTCCTGACTGTGTGGTTCAGTAAGACAACTTCTAGATCACCTGACTGTGTGGTTCAGTAAGACAGTTTCTAGATCACCTGACTGTGTGGTTCAGAAAGACTTCGCTTCTAGAGCTCCTGACTGTGTGGTTCAGGAAGACTCAACTTCTAGAGCTCCTGACTGTGTGGTTCAGTAAGACTCCGCTTCTAGATCATCTGACTGTGTGGTTCAGTAAGACTTAGCTTCTAGAGCTCATGACTGTGCTGTTCAGTAAGACAGATTCTAGAGCTCCTGAATGTGTGGTTCAGTAAGACTCAACTTTTTGAGCTCCTGACTGTGTGGTTCAGTAAGACTCAGCTTCTAGAGCTCATGCCTTTGTGGTTCAGTAAGACTCTGCTTCTAGAGCTACTGACTGTGTGGTTCAGTAAGACTCCGCTTCTAGAAATCCTGACTCTTTGGTTCAGTAAGACAGCTTCTAGAGCTCCTGACTGTGTGATTCAGGAAGACCGCTTCTAGAGCTCCTGACTGTGTGGTTCAGTAAGACTCTGCTTCTAGAGCTACTGACTGTGTGGTTCAGTAAGACTCCGCTTCTAGAAATCCTGACTCTTTGGTTCAGTAAGACAGCTTCTAGAGCTCCTGACTGTGTGGTTCAGAAAGACTTAGCTTCTAGAGCTCCTGAATGTGTGGTCCAGGAAGACTCAACTTCTAGAGCTCCTGACTGTGTGGTTCAGTAAGACTCTGCTTCTAGATCTCATGACTGTGTGGTTCAGTAAGACTCAGCTTCTAGAACTCCTGACTGTGTGGTTCAGTAAGACTCCGCTTCTATAGCTCCTAACTGTGTGGATCAGGAAGACCGCTTCTAGAGCTCCTGACTGTGTGGTCCAGTAAGACTCAGCTTCTAGAGCTCCTGACTGTGTGGTTCAGTAAGACTCAGTTTACAGATCTCCTGACTGTGTGGTTCAGTAAGACTCAGCTTCTAGAGCTCCTGACTGTGTGATTCAGTAAGACTCAGCTTCAAGAGCTCCTGACTGTGTGGTAAGACTCAGCTTCTAGAGCTCCTGACTGTGTGGTTCATTAAGACTCAGCTTCTAGAGCGCCTGACTGTGTGGTTCAGTAAGACTCAGCTTCTAGAGCTCCTGACTTGTAGGTTCAGTAAGACAGCTTCTAAAGCTCCTGACTGTGTGTTTCAGTAAGACTCCGCTTCTAGATCATCTGACTGTGTGGTTCAGTAAGACTTAGCTTCTAGAGCTCATGACTGTGCTGTTCAGTAAGACAGATTCTAGAGCTCCTGAATGTGTGGTTCAGTAAGACTCAACTTTTTGAGCTCCTGACTGTGTGGTTCAGTAAGACTCAGCTTCTAGAGCTCATGCCTTTGTGGTTCAGTAAGACTCAGCTTCTATAGCTCCTGACTGTGTGATTCAGGAAGACCGCTTCTAGAGCTCCTGACTGTGTGGTTCAGTAAGACTCTGCTTCTAGAGCTACTGACTGTGTGGTTCAGTAAGACTCCGCTTCTAGAAATCCTGACTCTTTGGTTCAGTAAGACAGCTTCTAGAGCTCCTGACTGTGTGGTTCAGAAAGACTTAGCTTCTAGAGCTCCTGACTGTGTGGTTCAGGAAGACTCAACTTCTAGAGCTCCTGACTGTGTGGTTCAGTAAGACTCAGCTTCTAGATCTCATGACTGTGTGGTTCAGTAAGACTCAGCTTCTAGAACTCCTGACTGTGTGGTTCAGTAAGACTCCGCTTCTATAGCTCCTAACTGTGAGGATCAGGAAGACCGCTTCTAGAGCTCCTGACTGTGTGGTCCAGTAAGACTCAGCTTCTAGAGCTCCTGACTGTGTGGTTCAGTAAGACTCCGCTTCTAGAGATCCTGACTCTTTGGTTCAGTAAGACAGCTTCTAGATCACCTGACTGTGTGGTTCAGTAAGACAGCTTCTAGATCACCTGACTGTGTGGTTCAGAAAGACTTCGCTTCTAGAGCTCCTGACTGTGTGGTTCAGGAAGACTCAACTTCTAGATCTCCTGACTGTGTGGTTCAGTAAGACTCAGCTTCTAGAGCTCATGCCTTTGTGGTTCCGTAAGACTCAGCTTCTAGAGCTCATGCCTGTGTTGTTCAGTAAGACTCCGCTTCTAGAGCTCCTGACTTGTAGGTTCAGTAAGACAGCTTCTAAAGCTCCTGACTGTGTGTTTCAGTAAGACTCCGCTTCTAGATCATCTGACTGTGTGGATCAGTAAGACTTAGCTTCTAGAGCTCATGACTGTGCTGTTCAGTAAGACAGCTTCTAGAGCTCCTGAATGTGTGGTTCAGTAAGACTCAACTTTTTGAGCTCCTGACTGTGTGGTTCAGTAAGACTCAGCTTCTAGAGCTCATGCCTTTGTGGTTCAGTAAGACTCAGCTTCTATAGCTCCTGACTGTGTGATTCAGGAAGACCGCTTCTAGAGCTCCTGACTGTGTGTTTCAGTAAGACTCTGCTTCTAGAGCTACTGACTGTGTGGTTCAGTAAGACTCCGCTTCTAGAAATCCTGACTCTTTGGTTCAGTAAGACAGCTTCTAGAGCTCCTGACTGTGTGGTTCAGAAAGACTTAGCTTCTAGAGCTTCTGACTGTGTGGTTCAGGAAGACTCAACTTCTAGAGCTCCTGACTGTGTGGTTCAGTAAGACTCAGCTTCTAGATCTCATGACTGTGTGGTTCAGTAAGACTCAGCTTCTAGAGCTCCTGACTGTGTGGTTCAGTAAGACTCCGCTTCTATAGCTCCTAACTGTGTGGTTCAGGAAGACCGCTTCTAGAGCTCCTGACTGTGTGGTCCAGTAAGACTCAGCTTCTAGAGCTCCTGACTGTGTGGTTCAGTAAGACTCCGCTTCTAGAGATCCTGACTCTTTGGTTCAGTAAGACAGCTTCTAGATCACCTGACTGTGTGGTTCAGTAAGACAGCTTCTAGATCACCTGACTGTGTGGTTCAGAAAGACTTTGCTTCTAGAGCTCCTGACTGTGTGGTCCAGTAAGACTCAGCTTCTAGAGCTCCTGACTGTGTGGTTCAGTAAGACTCCGCTTCTAGAGATCCTGACTCTTTGGTTCAGTAAGACAGC
Organism: Oncorhynchus mykiss; assembly: GCF_057628025.1. Lineage (NCBI taxonomy): Eukaryota > Metazoa > Chordata > Actinopteri > Salmoniformes > Salmonidae > Oncorhynchus > Oncorhynchus mykiss. The sequence goes on along the minus strand of NC_143036.1, from coordinate 14,396,604 downwards.
TTCTAGATCACCTGACTGTGTGGTTCAGTAAGACAGCTTCTAGATCACCTGACTGTGTGGTTCAGAAAGATTTCACTTCTAGAGCTCCTGACTGTGTGGTTAAGGAAGACTCAACTTCTAGATCTCCTGACTGTGTGGTTCAGTAAGACTCAGCTTCTAGAGCTCATGACTGTGTGGTTCAGTAAGACTCAGCTTCTAGAGCTCCTGACTGTGTGGTTCAGTAAGACTCCGCTTCTATAGCTCCTAACTGTGTGGTTCAGGAAGACCGCTTCTAGAGCTCCTGACTGTGTGGTCCAGTAAGACTCAGCTTCTAGAGCTCCTGACTGTGTGGTTCAGTAAGACTCCGCTTCTAGAGATCCTGACTCTTTGGTTCAGTAAGACAGCTTCTAGATCACCTGACTGTGTGGTTCAGTAAGACAGCTTCTAGATCACCTGACTGTGTGGTTCAGAAAGACTTTGCTTCTAGAGCTCCTGACTGTGTGGTCCAGTAAGACTCAGCTTCTAGAGCTCCTGACTGTGTGGTTCAGTAAGACTCCGCTTCTAGAGATCCTGACTCTTTGGTTCAGTAAGACAGCTTCTAGATCACCTGACTGTGTGGTTCAGTAAGACAGCTTCTAGATCACCTGACTGTGTGGTTCAGAAAGACTTTGCTTCTAGAGCTCCTGACTGTGTGGTCCAGTAAGACTCAGCTTCTAGAGCTCCTGACTGTGTGGTTCAGTAAGACTCCGCTTCTAGAGATCCTGACTCTTTGGTTCAGTAAGACAGCTTCTAGATCACCTGACTGTGTGGTTCAGTAAGACAGCTTCTAGATCACCTGACTGTGTGGTTCAGAAAGACTTCACTTCTAGAGCTCCTGACTGTGTGGTTCAGGAAGACTCAACTTCTAGATCTCCTGACTGTGTGGTTCAGTAAGACTCAGCTTCTAGAGCTCATGCCTTTGTGGTTCCGTAAGACTCAGCTTCTAGAGCTCATGCCTGTGTTGTTCAGTAAGACTCCGCTTCTAGAGCTCCTGACTTGTAGGTTCAGTAAGACAGCTTCTAAAGCTCCTGACTGTGTGTTTCAGTAAGACTCCGCTTCTAGATCATCTGACTGTGTGGTTCAGTAAGACTTAGCTTCTAGAGCTCATGACTGTGCTGTTCAGTAAGACAGCTTCTAGAGCTCCTGAATGTGTGGTTCAGTAAGACTCAACTTTTTGAGCTCCTGACTGTGTGGTTCAGTAAGACTCAGCTTCTAGAGCTCCTGACTGTGTGGTTCAGTAAGACTCCGCTTCTAGAGATCCTGACTCTTTGGTTCAGTAACACTCAGCTTCTAGAAGTTTTGGCTGTGTTGTTTAGTAAGACTCATTTTCTAGAGCTCCTGAATTTGTGGTTCAGTAAGACTCAGCTTCTAGAGCTAATGACTGTGTGGTTCAGTAAGACAGCTTCTAGATCCCCTGTCTGTGTGGTTCAGTAAGACAGCTTCTAGATCTCCTGTCTGTGTGGTTCAGTAAGACTCAGCTTCTATAGCTCCCGACTGTGTTGTTCGGCTGCAGCTCTCTACAGATAGACCAAAATATCTCATATATGCTTTACGTGGAGAAGGAAGCATTGTAGCGTAATTATGGTTACTGTTTCAGATCCTACCTGGTGTCCGCATCATCATCGCCAACCCAGAGACCAAGGGACCCCTGGGAGACTCCCACCTAGGAGAGGTCAGCATATACACACAAACTGATTGATTTAATAAACTTGTTTCATGATTTTATGTTACCCCAGTGAAGATGCTAGAGAGAGAGAGAGATCATTTTAAATGAATTTCAATCTCTCTCTCTTCCCCTCCCTTCTCTAGATCTGGGTGCACAGTGCCCATAATGGCAGTGGATATTACAGTGGTTATGGAGAGGAGGTCCTTCAGTCTGATCACTTCACCTCCAGACTCAGCTTCGGCGACACGTCCACCGTCTGGGCTCGCACCGGATACCTGGGCTTCTTACGACGTACTGAACTCACTGATGCCAGTGGAGGTATATACACACACACACACACACACACACACACACACACACACACACACACTAACACACACACACACACACACTAACACACACACACACACACACACACACACACTAACACACACACACACACACACACACACACACACACACTAACACACACACACTAACACACACACACTAACACACACACACACACACACACACACACACTAACACACACACACTAACACACACACACACACACACTAACACACACACACTAACACACACACACACACACACACACACACACACACACACAAAAACACACATAAAAACATGTACAGACGAATATTGTTCACGCACAGACATACACACACACCTTTCTCTGTGTTCCGTCCCCAGAGAGACATGATGCGCTGTATGTGGTGGGCGCGTTGGAGGAGGCCATGGAGCTGAGGGGGATGAGGTATCATCCTATAGACATCGAGACCTCCGTTATCAGGACGCACCAGAGCATCATGGAATGGTACGTCACTATACATCTGAAACAACACAAAAGCTGTTCCTGTTTCTCTTCTTTATATAGGTAGAACCACTATAGTTCCAAATGACTCGTGTGTGTGTGTGTGTGTGTGTGTGTGTGTGTGTGTGTTGTGCCACAGTGCTGTGTTTCCCTGGACTAACCTGCTGGTAGTTGTGGTGGAACTAGAAGGCTCGGAGCAGGAAGCCCTGGACCTGGTTCCCATGGTGACCAAGGCGGTGCTGGAAGAGCATTACCTCATCGTTGGTGTCGTTGTGGTAACGGACATCGGGGTGATCCCCATCAACTCTCGCGGGGAGAAGCAGCGCATGCATCTCCGAGACGGCTTCCTACAGGACCAGCTAGACCCCATCTACGTGGCTTATAACATGTAACCCAGCCGCCCCATCCGGGGGGGTGTGGGGATGTGGGTGGATGTAAGAGAGGGGGATGTGTGTGTTAGCATGTGTGTGTATGCGTACGTGCGTGTATATCGCTGGTGTTGTTCATTGCAAATCAAGACGTACTGTATTTTTTAATCTGCACATGGTCATATGGTGTGGTGCCAGTTGTCTGTTCCTTTAGTTGTGCTGTGGTGGAGGTATGGCTGTTTCTGCACCCCCAGTTAAACCTGACACCTAGACAGGAAGTCGCTGTTCAAAGCCTTAGAGGAACACTGTGTACTGACTACACCACTGGTTGTTACCCGTTAGGAGAGAGAGAAAATATCTCTGAACATATCTGTTTTCTTCATGAAATAGACATGAAAAATTAAGTTATTAAAGTATATTGTCAGAAAAAGACAGGGGGTTCAGATTAGTGTATAAATATAAATAGTGTACATAAACAAAATGATCTATACGGCGAGAACTGAAACACACTGAGGACCTGTTATACAGCTTTCTCCACCTGCGGCGTGTGTTTGTGTGTGTGTGTGTGCGTGTGCGTGTGTGTGTGTGAATGAATGTAATACAGTTCACTCCTCTTATAAGAATCGCATACATCCTTAACGATTTCCTAAAGACAATTAACTCCTAAATGCCAAGTTAACCTGTTAGAAGTACACATTTCTATCCAACAATGTTTGACCGTTGTAAGCATTTTATTATGGTAGTATGTGATTCTACTAAGAGAGCCAAGTAAGTAGCAGAGGGAAAAAGGAGTTGTTAAGCCCAGCTCTGGACCAGAAACACAAGAGACATTCTAAATGGTAGCCTATTCCCTTTGAAGTGCACTGTTGGGACTATGGTCATAAATTGGACACTATATACCTAATAAGCCCCCGTTTGGGACGCATCCACAGTGAAGTGTGGAAACAAAAGAGATGTATTTATCAGTCATAAAATGATCACTTATGGCATTGTCTATGTTATCAACTTTTCTGTGAAAAACATAATTTCATGTTAATGTTTATTGCTATGAGTATTGTCCTAGAGGCAGAACTGAGTGGTTTTTGCTAGATGGGCCAGCTGCGAAGTCAAAATTGGCTATAATGTAAAAATTCATGAAATCAAAAATGTGCTTTTTTTGGCCTTAATTTAAGGCGAGGGTTAGGCATTAGGGTTAGCAGTGTGGTTAAGATTAGAGTTAAGGTTTAAATTCTGATTTGATTCCAGCTAGTGACCACTCTGCAGAGCTGCCTCTAGGGCAAGACTCATGATAATAAATGCCAACCTGCTAATTTTAATCAAATCAAATGACATTTTATTTGTTACATGCGCTGAATACAAAAGGTGTAGATCTTACCGTGAAATGCTTACTTACAAGCCCTTAACCAACAATGCAGTTCAAGAAGTAGAGTTTAAGAAAAAATAAACTAAAGTAACACAATAAAATTACATAACAATAACAAGGCTATATACAGGGGGTACCGGCACCGAGTCAATGTGCGGGGGCACAGGCCAGCCGAGGCAATTCGTACGTGTAGGTAGGGGTGCACCTAATGCACCTATTTGTTTACATTCAGACTCCTGAGTTTGTTTTATCATCATAATCACAACACATCTCATTTTAATTTATTTCTTCAGCTACTTTTGTCTCAGAGCTATAATATAATGCCATGTATGAAAAACATACATATCATGACGTATTTATTTGCTTATTATTCTGTACTAGAGAGTGGTGATGGTACTATTTTACATGTTTTTATTTAACCTTTATTTAACTAGGCATGTCAGTTAAGAACAAATTCTTATTTACGTTGACAGCCTACCCCGGGCCAAACCCTACCGCGGACAATGCTGGGTCAGTTGTGCGCCACCCTATGGGACTCCCAATCACGGCCGGTTGTGATACAGCCTGACTGTGTGTTAGAGAGAGAGGAGTCTTGTAGGTAGGGTTAAGCCTGGTACAGAAACTAGAGAGGTGAGAGAGACTGCATTTTGTGCATGTGCGCGTGCGTGCGTGTATTGTGTGTAAATAGTGTTGATTTTGTACGGTACAGGTGTGTGTGATTGTTTTGTACACATGATGAAAATATAAGAATGATACTTTTATAAGAACCTGCCATTGGCTCCACATCACACTATACAGTGCAATAAAGTGCTTTGATTGGTTAAGCCGTGTCTGGTGTGCTGTTATTGCTTCTAATACTTTGAGTGGTGCTCACCTGGAACTGTGAAAACAGAAAATCTAATGGGACGTCATAAATTAGGAAACATCTTTACAATACCTCCAAACCGAGTGGTTTGTCTAATTTATGCTTTGGCTACAACTTCAAGTAAAGGACCAGTGGTGTAAAGTACTTAAGTAAAAATACTTTAAAGTACTACTTAAGTAGTTTTTGGAGGTATCTGTACTTTACTATTTATTTTTTTAACAACTTTTACTCCATACATTTTCCTGACACCCAAAGTACTTGTTACATTTTGAATGCTGAGCAGGACAGGCAATAATTTGGGAATGAGTTGATAGAATATGAGTTTGAAAAATGTGATTCTCATTGGACAGGCACTTCCAAAGCTCTGAGACTATCACTCTTGTTATGACTGTCTATGATAATTTAAATAGGTTACATCAGTTTGGAATGAATAACTTCAATCAGACCCCCTCTCACCCACAGAGGGGGAAGGAAAGAACTAGTTGGGGTGAACAACTCACGTCCTGTTGTAAATCAACTGAGAAGATCCAGGCCTGTGTTCACAAAATTCACCAAAGGAATGTTCTTTGTCTCAACAGACCTTATCCTGCTGAAACTCTAACACGTTCAAAGTGAATACTGGAAAAATATTTTTAACGTAGAACATGGGGAATGGTCAGAGGCGATCTATAGAACACTAATGTAATTTTGTTATTTTGTGATGCCATTAAAAATGTTACAATGGAAATACCGTAACTTGGAAAGTATACCCACTACGTAGATGACGTTTCCATACTATGGGTTGTGCATGTAATATGAAAAATTATGTAAGTGTTTTTGTTATTAGAAGGATGTGAAGTGAGAAGCTATAAGAGGTAATTGTTTTCCGTAACAATGCACAGTGAGTAATCACCGCCCTGGAGTGAGGTCAGAGAGTGCTTCAGCATGCCAGAACTGCCCCTTTCGAGCAAAAGGTATAAATGATGCGTTAAGAAGTTAACACATTAGACCAGAAAAAGCGTGAAGCAGCAGCTACACTTTTAAAACTTTGGATCTCAAAATGAGGAGGAGACACCTCCCGGACATTTACTGGAACCGCTGATTAGCCGTTAAGTAAAGTATCTTTGAAAGCTAATTTAAGTAGGACTATCCTGTGTGTGTTTGCGTGCGTGTGTGCATGTGTGCGTGGAGATAACATCGTCACCCTGTCCTGTGATTGGTTACAGGGCACCTCCGGACCAGACCCTAATACGGTGTACGTGGACATGAGAGCTCTGCGACATGATAGGTATGTCAACTCTGTAGTTCTGTTCAGAACTACACAACAAGCCACCGGATAACTACGAAGAAGGACAACAGTAGAAGAGTTGTTGGAACCATTTCGGACAATCAGAGCCTTACAAGCCTGCCGCAAAAAGATCCAACCCCCCTTTCCAAGGCTGCTCCGTTCACCGAGAGGGCCCCGGCGAACCCAGGCATTTCACATAAATACATTCATGATTTCTTGCTCAAAGTGGGCGGCGGTTCGTGTGCAAATGATATGGTTACTGTAGGTGAGAGTAGTTTCTGAATGTAAGTAAGTGTCTCTGACCATGTTTCTCTCCCTTTCCATCTCTTCTTTAACAAGCAGCCATGTTGTTGTCATTCCGCTAGGGACCTGTTTACAGCGTATTAGTATTATGTCCCAGTCAATAACCGGTGCAGAGTGTGTGTTTATCTTGTGTTCCTATTTAATTAGCTAGTAAATACATTGTTAAACCAATTTGTGTAGTATTGAATCATAAGTAAAGCTCTGTTTTTTGTAGATGCAAGGAGGTTACCACTGTTCAGAATGGTGATATGTTACGAGGTTATGGTTAATAAGTTGACTGTTTATATACAGTGCCTTGCGAAAGTATTCGGCCCCCTTGAACTTTGCGACCTTTTGCCACATTTCAGGCTTCAAACATAAAGATATAAAACTGTATTTTTTTGTGAAGAATCAACAACAAGTGGGACACAATCATGAAGTGGAACGACATTTATTGGATATTTCAAACTTTTTTAACAAATCAAAAACTGAAAAAATTGGGCGTGCAAAATTATTCAGCCCCTTTACTTTCAGTGCAGCAAACTCTCTCCAGAAGTTCAGTGAGGATCTCTGAATGATCCAATGTTGACCTAAATGACTAATGATGATAAATACAATCCACCTGTGTGTAATCAAGTCTCTGTATAAATGCACCTGCACTGGGATAGTCTCAGAGGTCCGTTAAAAGCGCAGAGAGCATCATGAAGAACAAGGAACACATCAGGCAGGTCCGAGATACTGTTGTGAAGAAGTTTAAAGCCGGATTTGGATACAAAGATTTCCCAAGCTTTAAACATCCCAAGGAGCACTGTGCAAGCGATAATATTGAAATGGAAGGAGTATCAGACCACTGCAAATCTACCAAGACCTGGCCGTCCCTCTGAACTTTCAGCTCATACAAGGAGAAGACTGATCAGAGATGCAGCCAAGAGGCCCATGATCACTCTGGATGAACTGCAGAGATCTACAGCTGAGGTGGGAGACTCTGTCCATAGGACAACAATCAGTCGTATCTTGCACAAATCTGGCCTTTATGGAAGAGTGGCAAGAAGAAAGCCATTTCTTAAAGATATCCATAAAAAGTGTTGTTTAAAGTTTGCCACAAGCCACCTGGGAGACACACCAAACATGTGGAAGAAGGTGCTCTGGTCAGATGAAACCAAAATTGAACTTTTTGGCGTAAAAGCAACACAGCTCATCACCCTGAACACACTGTCAAACATGGTGGTGGCAGCATCATGGTTTGGGCCTGCTTTTCTTCAGCAGAGACAGGGATATGGTTAAAATTGATGGGAAGATGGATGGAGCCAAATACAGGACCATTCTGGAAGGAAACCTGATGGAGTCTGCAAAAGACCTGAGACTGGGACGGAGATTTGTCTTCCAACAAGACAATGATCCAAAATATAAAGCAAAATCTACAATGGAATGGTTCAAAAATAAACATATCCAGGTGTTAGAATGGCCAAGTCAAAGTCCAGACCTGAATCCAATCGAGAATCTGTGGAAAGAACTGAAAACTGCTGTTCACAAATGCTCTCCATCCAACCTCACTGAGCTCGAGCTGTTTTGCATGGAGGAATGGGAAAACATTTCAGTCTCTCGATGTGCAAAACTGATAGAGACATACCCCAAGCGACTTACAGCTGTAATCGCAGCAAAAGGTGGCGCTACAAAGTATTAACTTAAGGGGGCTGAATAATTTTGCACGCCCAATTTTTCCGTTTTTTATATGTTAAAAAAGTTTGAAATATCCAATAAATGTTGTTCCACTTCATGATTGTGTCCCACTTGTTGTTGATTCTTCACAAAAAAATACAGTTTTATATCTTTATGTTTGAAGCCTGAAATGTGGCAAAAGGTCGCAAAGTTCAAGGGGGCCGAATACTTTCGCAAGGCACTGTATGTGATAGGTAAAGACCTTTTAGAGTTTAATTCAAGAGATGGTAACTCTTTAATGAACCGCTCTCGTGGTGCCCCCAGATCCTATCAGGTAACAATTAAAAACAGTTAGTTAATTAGATAAATAGCATTCTACTGATTAATGTTAAAGTCGAGTCACGACACTCTCCATCTTGTCTTTCTCTTCCTTTCTCTCTCTCTCTTTCTCTGTCTCCTTTTATCCACTCTCCCTTCATAGACAATACCATGACTCCTTTTTTCACCCTCTCAGGTCGTTAAACCCTCCAGGGACAAAAGTGGTTGTGTAATGAGTAACCTTGCCTAAGACTGAATAATTGCCCTTAACCCTAACCCCAGCCTTATTCTCAATCTCTCTCTACTTTTCTCTTTCTCTTTCTCTTACTCTTTATCTTACTCTTTCTCTCTCTCTCTCTCTCTCTCTCTCTCTCTCTCTCTCTCTCTCTCAAAGTCATACAAATGTTGTTATGGTATAAAATCATTCTTCATCATCACATTAAACTCGAAAAAGACTGAATTATATGTGAGGTTGACAGGGCACAGCTGAGATGGGTTTATCACTGGAATGTCCACCTCTCTTCCTTTTCCCCTTTCCCCTTTCCTCTCTTCTTCTATTTTCACTTTATCCTGTTCTCTCCTCTCAATCTACTCTCTTCCCCTCTCCCTTTCTTTGTTCTTCTCTTCACCCCCTCTTCTATCTTTCTCTCCCTCTCCTCTATCCTCTCCTCCTTCTCTCTCCTCTCTTCTCCTTACAGGAATTCATCAGAGTACCTGTACTGGGATATATCTGGTTTATAAGGCTACAAGCATGTAGAGTGTAGTTCAGGTGAAGGCCACTAGAGTTCACTGTGATGGTGCTGTGAGCTGAAGGGGGTAGAGGGCGAAATGATCGGCCATGAAGTATAGGCTTAGGCTTCATGTCCTTCACTCTGACACTCAACTCATACCTCTTAGTACTAGTCCTAACAAACAAAATAACTTTTAAGAGTTTTCAGATCTGACTCTCTCTCTCTCTCTCTCTCTCTCTCTCTCTCTCTCTCTCTCTCTCACACTCACTTTTTTCAAAGGGCTTTATTAGCATGGGAAACATATGTTTACAATGCAAAAGCAAGTTAAATAGATAATAAACAAAAGTGAAATAATCAATAAAAAATGTACAGTAAACATTACACTCATTCAGAAGAATAGACACATTTCAAACGTCATATTATGGATATGAACAGTGTTATAGTGATGTGCAAATTGTTAAAGTTCAAAAGGGAAAATAAAGAAACATAAATATGGGTTGTATTTACAATGGTGTTTGTTCTTCACTGGTTGCCCTTTTCATGTGGCAACAGGTCATGAGAACTGCTGCTCTGATGGAACACTGTGGTATTTCACCCAACAGATATGGGAGTTTATCAAAATTTGATTAGTTTATTAATTCTTTGTGGGTCTATGTAATTGGAAGGAAATATGTGTCTCTAATATGGAATCATACATTTGGCAGGAGGTTAGGAAGTGCAGCTCAGTTTCCACCTCATTTTGTGGGCAGTGTGCACATAGCCTGTCTTCTCTTGAGAGTCTGGTCTGCCTACGGCGGCCTTTCTCAATAGCAAGGCTATGCTCACTGAGTCTGTACATAGTCAAAGCTTTCCTTAATTTTTGGGCTGCGACAGTAGTCAAGTAATCTGCCACTACGTACTCTCAGTCGAGGGCCAAATTGCATTCAAGATTGTTTTGATTTTTGGCCAATTCTTTCCAATGTGTCAAGTAATTCTGTTTTTGTTTTCTCATGATTTGGTTGGGTTGCTGTCCTGGGGACCAGCTTGCTTGTGGGACTCTTCTCTAGGTTAAGTCATCTCTCTGTAGGTGGTGGCTTTGTTATGGAAGGTTTGGGAATGCAGGGAAACTTCAATCAGTTCTACCAAATCTCTATCACCATGTTAAATGTGCAACCAGAGGGAAAAAACATTCTAGATCACCTGTACTCCACACACAGAGACGCATACAAAGCTCTCCCCCGCCCTCCATTTGGTAATTTGGAGTAATATACAGTAGGATGGAGAAGCTGTCCTTATTTCAGTATGGGGATTCTATTGGAGTAATATACAGTAGGATGGAGAAGCTGTCATCGTTTCAGTATGGGGATTCTATTGGAGTAATATACAGTAGGATGGAGAAGCTGTCATCGTTTCAGTATGGGGATTCTATTGGAGTAATATACAGTAGGATGGAGAAGCTGTCCTTATTTCAGTATGGGGATTCTATTGGAGTAATATACAGTAGGATGGAGAAGCTGTCATCGTTTCAGTATGGGGATTCTATTGGAGTAATATACAGTAGGATGGAGAAGCTGTCATCGTTTCAGTATGGGGATACTATTGGAGTAATATACAGTAGGATGGAGAAGCTGTCCTTATTTCAGTATGGGGATTCTATTGGAGTAATATACAGTAGGATGGAGAAGCTGTCATCGTTTCAGTATGGGGATACTATTGGAGTAATATACAGTAGGATGGAGAAGCTGTCCTTATTTCAGTATGGGGATTCTATTGGAGTAATATACAGTAGGATGGAGAAGCTGTCATCGTTTCAGTATGGGGATTCTATTGGAGTAATATACAGTAGGATGGAGAAGCTGTCATCGTTTCAGTATGGGGATACTATTGGAGTAATATACAGTAGGATGGAGAAGCTGTCCTTATTTCAGTATGGGGATTCTATTGGAGTAATATACAGTAGGATGGAAAAGCTGTCATCGTTTCAGTATGGGGATTCTATTGGAGTAATATCCAGTAGGATGGAGAAGCTGTCATCATTTCAGTATGGGGATACTATTGGAGTAATATACAGTAGGATGGAGAAGCTGTCCTTATTTCAGTATGGGGATTCTATTGGAGTAATATACAGTAGGATGGAGAAGCTGTCATCGTTTCAGTATGGGGATTCTATTGGAGTAATATACAGTAGGATGGAGAAGCTGTCATCGTTTCAGTATGGGGATACTATTGGAGTAATATACAGTAGGATGGAGAAGCTGTCATCGTTTCAGTATGGGGATACTATTGGAGTAATATACAGTAGGATGGAGAAGCTGTCATCATTTCAGTATGGGGATACTATTGGAGTAATATACAGTAGGATGGAGAAGCTGTCCTTATTTCAGTATGGGGATTCTATTGGAGTAATATTCAGTAGGATGGAGAAGCTGTCATCGTTTCAGTATGGGGATTCTATTGGAGTAATATACAGTAGGATGGAGAAGCTGTCATCGTTTCAGTATGGGGATACTATTGGAGTAATATACAGTAGGATGGAGAAGCTGTCCTTATTTCAGTATGGAGATTCTATTGGAGTAATATACAGTAGGATGGAGAAGCTGTCCTTATTTCAGTATGGAGATTCTATTGGAGTAATATACAGTAGGATGGAGAAGCTGTCATCGTTTCAGTATGGGGATTCTATTGGAGTAATATACAGTAGGATGGAGAAGCTGTCATCGTTTCAGTATGGGGATACTATTGGAGTAATATACAGTAGGATGGAGAAGCTGTCATCGTTTCAGTATGGGGATTCTATTGGAGTAATATACAGTAGGATGGAGAAGCTGTCATCGTTTCAGTATGGGGATACTATTGGAGTAATATACAGTAGGATGGAGAAGCTGTCCTTATTTCAGTATGGGGATTCTATTGGAGTAATATACAGTAGGATGGAGAAGCTGTCCTTATTTCAGTATGGGGATACTATTGGAGGAATATACAGTAGGATGGAGAAGCTGTCCTTATTTCAGTATGGGGATTCTATTGGAGTAATATACAGTAGGATGGAGAAGCTGTCATCGTTTCAGTATAGGGATACTATTGGAGTAATATACAGTAGGATGGAGAAGCTGTCCTTATTTCAGTATGGGGATACTATTGGAGGAATATACAGTAGGATGGAGAAGCTGTCCTTATTTCAGTATGGGGATTCTATTGGAGTAATATACAGTAGGATGGAGAAGCTGTCATCGTTTCAGTATGGGGATTCTATTGGAGTAATATACAGTAGGATGGAGAAGCTGTCATCGTTTCAGTATGGGGATTCTATTGGAGTAATATACAGTAGGATGGAGAAGCTGTCATTATTTCAGTATGGGGATTCTATTGGAGTAATATACAGTAGGATGGAGAAGCTGTCATCGTTTCAGTATGGGGATTCTATTGGAGTAATATACAGTAGGATGGAGAAGCTGTCATCGTTTCAGTATGGGGATTCTATTGGAGTAATATACAGTAGGATGGAGAAGCTGTCATCATTTCAGTATGGGGATACTATTGGAGTAATATACAGTAGGATGGAGAAGCTGTCCTTATTTCAGTATGGGGATTCTATTGGAGTAATATACAGTAGGATGGAGAAGCTGTCATCGTTTCAGTATGGGGATTCTATTGGAGTAATATACAGTAGGATGGAGAAGCTGTCATCGTTTCAGTATGGGGATACTATTGGAGTAATATACAGTAGGATGGAGAAGCTGTCATCGTTTCAGTATGGGGATACTATTGGAGTAATATACAGTAGGATGGAGAAGCTGTCATCATTTCAGTATGGGGATACTATTGGAGTAATATACAGTAGGATGGAGAAGCTGTCCTTATTTCAGTATGGGGATTCTATTGGAGTAATATTCAGTAGGATGGAGAAGCTGTCATCGTTTCAGTATGGGGATTCTATTGGAGTAATATACAGTAGGATGGAGAAGCTGTCATCGTTTCAGTATGGGGATACTATTGGAGTAATATACAGTAGGATGGAGAAGCTGTCCTTATTTCAGTATGGAGATTCTATTGGAGTAATATACAGTAGGATGGAGAAGCTGTCCTTATTTCAGTATGGAGATTCTATTGGAGTAATATACAGTAGGATGGAGAAGCTGTCATCGTTTCAGTATGGGGATTCTATTGGAGTAATATACAGTAGGATGGAGAAGCTGTCATCGTTTCAGTATGGGGATACTATTGGAGTAATATACAGTAGGATGGAGAAGCTGTCATCGTTTCAGTATGGGGATTCTATTGGAGTAATATACAGTAGGATGGAGAAGCTGTCATCGTTTCAGTATGGGGATACTATTGGAGTAATATACAGTAGGATGGAGAAGCTGTCCTTATTTCAGTATGGGGATTCTATTGGAGTAATATACAGTAGGATGGAGAAGCTGTCCTTATTTCAGTATGGGGATACTATTGGAGGAATATACAGTAGGATGGAGAAGCTGTCCTTATTTCAGTATGGGGATTCTATTGGAGTAATATACAGTAGGATGGAGAAGCTGTCATCGTTTCAGTATAGGGATACTATTGGAGTAATATACAGTAGGATGGAGAAGCTGTCATCGTTTCAGTATGGGGATTCTATTGGAGTAATATACAGTAGGATGGAGAAGCTGTCATCGTTTCAGTATGGGGATTCTATTGGAGTAATATACAGTAGGATGGAGAAGCTGTCATTATTTCAGTATGGGGATTCTATTGGAGTAATATACAGTAGGATGGAGAAGCTGTCATCGTTTCAGTATGGGGATTCTATTGGAGTAATATACAGTAGGATGGAGAAGCTGTCATCGTTTCAGTATGGGGATACTATTGGAGTAATATACAGTAGGATGGAGAAGCTGTCCTTATTTCAGTATGGGGATACTATTGGAGGAATATACAGTAGGATGGAGAAGCTGTCCTTATTTCAGTATGGGGATTCTATTGGAGTAATATACAGTAGGATGGAGAAGCTGTCATCGTTTCAGTATAGGGATACTATTGGAGTAATATACAGTAGGATGGAGAAGCTGTCATCGTTTCAGTATGGGGATTCTATTGGAGTAATATACAGTAGGATGGAGAAGCTGTCATCGTTTCAGTATGGGGATTCTATTGGAGTAATATACAGTAGGATGGAGAAGCTGTCATTATTTCAGTATGGGGATTCTATTGGAGTAATATACAGTAGGATGGAGAAGCTGTCATCGTTTCAGTATGGGGATTCTATTGGAGTAATATACAGTAGGATGGAGAAGCTGTCATCGTTTCAGTATGGGGATTCTATTGGAGTAATATACAGTAGGATGGAGAAGCTGTCATCATTTCAGTATGGGGATACTATTGGAGTAATATACAGTAGGATGGAGAAGCTGTCCTTATTTCAGTATGGGGATTCTATTGGAGTAATATACAGTAGGATGGAGAAGCTGTCATCGTTTCAGTATGGGGATTCTATTGGAGTAATATACAGTAGGATGGAGAAGCTGTCATCGTTTCAGTATGGGGATACTATTGGAGTAATATACAGTAGGATGGAGAAGCTGTCATCGTTTCAGTATGGGGATACTATTGGAGTAATATACAGTAGGATGGAGAAGCTGTCATCATTTCAGTATGGGGATACTATTGGAGTAATATACAGTAGGATGGAGAAGCTGTCCTTATTTCAGTATGGGGATTCTATTGGAGTAATATTCAGTAGGATGGAGAAGCTGTCATCGTTTCAGTATGGGGATTCTATTGGAGTAATATACAGTAGGATGGAGAAGCTGTCATCGTTTCAGTATGGGGATACTATTGGAGTAATATACAGTAGGATGGAGAAGCTGTCCTTATTTCAGTATGGAGATTCTATTGGAGTAATATACAGTAGGATGGAGAAGCTGTCCTTATTTCAGTATGGAGATTCTATTGGAGTAATATACAGTAGGATGGAGAAGCTGTCATCGTTTCAGTATGGGGATTCTATTGGAGTAATATACAGTAGGATGGAGAAGCTGTCATCGTTTCAGTATGGGGATACTATTGGAGTAATATACAGTAGGATGGAGAAGCTGTCATCGTTTCAGTATGGGGATTCTATTGGAGTAATATACAGTAGGATGGAGAAGCTGTCATCGTTTCAGTATGGGGATACTATTGGAGTAATATACAGTAGGATGGAGAAGCTGTCCTTATTTCAGTATGGGGATTCTATTGGAGTAATATACAGTAGGATGGAGAAGCTGTCCTTATTTCAGTATGGGGATACTATTGGAGGAATATACAGTAGGATGGAGAAGCTGTCCTTATTTCAGTATGGGGATTCTATTGGAGTAATATACAGTAGGATGGAGAAGCTGTCATCGTTTCAGTATAGGGATACTATTGGAGTAATATACAGTAGGATGGAGAAGCTGTCATCGTTTCAGTATGGGGATTCTATTGGAGTAATATACAGTAGGATGGAGAAGCTGTCATCGTTTCAGTATGGGGATTCTATTGGAGTAATATACAGTAGGATGGAGAAGCTGTCATTATTTCAGTATGGGGATTCTATTGGAGTAATATACAGTAGGATGGAGAAGCTGTCATCGTTTCAGTATGGGGATTCTATTGGAGTAATATACAGTAGGATGGAGAAGCTGTCATCGTTTCAGTATGGGGATACTATTGGAGTAATATACAGTAGGATGGAGAAGCTGTCCTTATTTCAGTATGGGGATTCTATTGGAGTAATATACAGTAGGATGGAGAAGCTGTCATCGTTTCAGTATGGGGATTCTATTGGAGTAATATACAGTACGATGGAGAAGCTGTCATCGTTTCAGTATGGAGATTCTATTGGAGTAATATACAGTAGGATGGAGAAGCTGTCCTTATTTCAGTATGGGGATTCTATTGGAGTAATATACAGTAGGATGGAGAAGCTGTCATCGTTTCAGTATGGGGATTCTATTGGAGTAATATACAGTAGGATGGAGAAGCTGTCATCGTTTCAGTATGGGGATTCTATTGGAGTAATATACAGTAGGATGGAGAAGCTGTCATCGTTTCAGTATGGAGATTCTGTTGGAGTAATATACAGTAGGATGGAGAAGCTGTCATCGTTTCAGTATGGGGATACTATTGGAGTAATATACAGTAGGATGGAGAAGCTGTCATCGTTTCAGTATGGGGATTCTATTGGAGTAATATACAGTAGGATGGAGAAGCTGTCATCGTTTCAGTATGGAGATTCTATTGGAGTAATATACAGTAGGATGGAGAAGCTGTCATCGTTTCAGTATGGGGATACTATTGGAGTAATATACAGTAGGATGGAGAAGCTGTCCTTATTTCAGTATGGGGATTCTATTGGAGTAATATACAGTAGGATGGAGAAGCTGTCATCGTTTCAGTATGGGGATACTATTGGAGTAATATACAGTAGGATGGAGAAGCTGTCATCGTTTCAGTATGGGGATACTATTGGAGTAATATACAGTAGGATGGAGAAGCTGTCATCGTTTCAGTATGGGGATTCTATTGGAGTAATATACAGTAGGATGGAGAAGCTGTCATCGTTTCAGTATGGGGATTCTATTGGAGTAATATACAGTAGGATGGAGAAGCTGTCATCGTTTCAGTATGGGGATTCTATTGGAGTAATATACAGTAGGATGGAGAAGCTGTCATCGTTTCAGTATGGGGATTCTATTGGAGTAATATACAGTAGGATGGAGAAGCTGTCATCGTTTCAGTATGGGGATACTATTGGAGTAATATACAGTAGGATGGAGAAGCTGTCCTTATTTCAGTATGGGGATTCTATTGGAGTAATATACAGTAGGATGGAGAAGCTGTCATCGTTTCAGTATGGGGATTCTATTGGAGTAATATACAGTAGGATGGAGAAGCTGTCATCGTTTCAGTATGGGGATTCTATTGGAGTAATATACAGTAGGATGGAGAAGCTGTCATCGTTTCAGTATGGGGATTCTATTGGAGTAATATACAGTAGGATGGAGAAGCTGTCATCGTTTCAGTATGGGGATTCTATTGGAGTAATATACAGTAGGATGGAGAAGCTGTCATCGTTTCAGTATGGGATACTATTGGAGTAATATACAGTAGAATGGAGAAGCTGTCATCATTTCAGTATGGGGATTCTATTGGAGTAATATACAGTAGGATGGAGAAGCTGTCCTTATTTCAGTATGGGGATTCTATTGGAGTAATATACAGTAGGATGGAGAAGCTGTCCTTATTTCAGTATGGGGATTCTATTGGAGTAATATACAGTAGGATGGAGAAGCTGTCATCGTTTCAGTATGGAGATTCTATTGGAGTAATATACAGTAGGATGGAGAAGCTGTCATCGTTTCAGTATGGGGATACTATTGGAGTAATATACAGTAGGATGGAGAAGCTGTCCTTATTTCAGTATGGGGATTCTATTGGAGTAATATACAGTAGGATGGAGAAGCTGTCATTATTTCAGTATGGGGATTCTATTGGAGTAATATACAGTAGGATGGAGAAGCTGTCCTTATTTCAGTATGGGGATACTATTGGAGTAATATACAGTAGGATGGAGAAGCTGTCATCGTTTCAGTATGGGGATTCTATTGGAGTAATATACAGTAGGATGGAGAAGCTGTCATCGTTTCAGTATGGAGATTCTATTGGAGTAATATACAGTAGGATGGAGAAGCTGTCATCGTTTCAGTATGGGGATACTATTGGAGTAATATACAGTAGGATGGAGAAGCTGTCCTTATTTCAGTATGGGGATTCTATTGGAGTAATATACAGTAGGATGGAGAAGCTGTCATCGTTTCAGTATGGGGATACTATTGGAGTAATATACAGTAGGATGGAGAAGCTGTCATCGTTTCAGTATGGGGATACTATTGGAGTAATATACAGTAGGATGGAGAAGCTGTCATCGTTTCAGTATGGGGATTCTATTGGAGTAATATACAGTAGGATGGAGAAGCTGTCGTCGTTTCAGTATGGGGATTCTATTGGAGTAATATACAGTAGGATGGAGAAGCTGTCCTTATTTCAGTATGGGGATTCTATTGGAGTAATATACAGTAGGATGGAGAAGCTGTCATCGTTTCAGTATGGGGATTCTATTGGAGTAATATACAGTAGGATGGAGAAGCTGTCATCGTTTCAGTATGGGGATACTATTGGAGTAATATACAGTAGGATGGAGAAGCTGTCATCGTTTCAGTATGGAGATTCTATTGGAGTAATATACAGTAGGATGGAGAAGCTGTCATCATTTCAGTATGGGGATACTATTGGAGTAATATACAGTAGGATGGAGAAGCTGTCCTTATTTCAGTATGGGGATTCTATTGGAGTAATATACAGTAGGATGGAGAAGCTGTCATCGTTTCAGTATGGGGATTCTATTGGAGTAATATACAGTAGGATGGAGAAGCTGTCATCGTTTCAGTATGGGGATTCTATTGGAGTAATATACAGTAGGATGGAGAAGCTGTCATCGTTTCAGTATGGGGATACTATTGGAGTAATATACAGTAGGATGGAGAAGCTGTCATCGTTTCAGTATGGAGATTCTATTGGAGTAATATACAGTAGGATGGAGAAGCTGTCATCATTTCAGTATGGGGATACTATTGGAGTAATATACAGTAGGATGGAGAAGCTGTCCTTATTTCAGTATGGGGATTCTATTGGAGTAATATACAGTAGGATGGAGAAGCTGTCATCGTTTCAGTATGGGGATTCTATTGGAGTAATATACAGTAGGATGGAGAAGCTGTCATCGTTTCAGTATGGGGATTCTATTGGAGTAATATACAGTAGGATGGAGAAGCTGTCATCGTTTCAGTATGGGGATTCTATTGGAGTAATATACAGTAGGATGGAGAAGCTGTCATCGTTTCAGTATGGGGATTCTATTGGAGTAATATACAGTAGGATGGAGAAGCTGTCCTTATTTCAGTATGGGGATTCTATTGGAGTAATATACAGTAGGATGGAGAAGCTGTCCTTATTTCAGTATGGGGATTCTATTGGAGTAATATACAGTAGGATGGAGAAGCTGTCATCGTTTCAGTATGGGGATTCTATTGGAGTAATATACAGTAGGATGGAGAAGCTGTCATCGTTTCAGTATGGGGATTCTATTGGAGTAATATACAGTAGGATGGAGAAGCTGTCATCGTTTCAGTATGGGGATACTA
The DNA here is from genome assembly GCF_057628025.1 of Oncorhynchus mykiss. Taxonomy (NCBI): domain Eukaryota; kingdom Metazoa; phylum Chordata; class Actinopteri; order Salmoniformes; family Salmonidae; genus Oncorhynchus; species Oncorhynchus mykiss. Next base: position 14,377,066 of record NC_143036.1, on the reverse strand, counting down.
TTGGAGTAATATACAGTAGGATGGAGAAGCTGTCCTTATTTCAGTATGGGGATTCTATTGGAGTAATATACAGTAGGATGGAGAAGCTGTCATCGTTTCAGTATGGGGATTCTATTGGAGTAATATACAGTACGATGGAGAAGCTGTCATCGTTTCAGTATGGAGATTCTATTGGAGTAATATACAGTAGGATGGAGAAGCTGTCCTTATTTCAGTATGGGGATTCTATTGGAGTAATATACAGTAGGATGGAGAAGCTGTCATCGTTTCAGTATGGGGATTCTATTGGAGTAATATACAGTAGGATGGAGAAGCTGTCATCGTTTCAGTATGGGGATTCTATTGGAGTAATATACAGTAGGATGGAGAAGCTGTCATCGTTTCAGTATGGAGATTCTGTTGGAGTAATATACAATAGGATGGAGAAGCTGTCATCGTTTCAGTATGGGGATACTATTGGAGTAATATACAGTAGGATGGAGAAGCTGTCATCGTTTCAGTATGGGGATTCTATTGGAGTAATATACAGTAGGATGGAGAAGCTGTCATCGTTTCAGTATGGGGATACTATTGGAGTAATATACAGTAGGATGGAGAAGCTGTCCTTATTTCAGTATGGGGATTCTATTGGAGTAATATACAGTAGGATGGAGAAGCTGTCATCGTTTCAGTATGGGGATACTATTGGAGTAATATACAGTAGGATGGAGAAGCTGTCATCGTTTCAGTATGGGGATACTTTTGGAGTAATATACAGTAGGATGGAGAAGCTGTCATCGTTTCAGTATGGGGATTCTATTGGAGTAATATACAGTAGGATGGAGAAGCTGTCATCGTTTCAGTATGGGGATTCTATTGGAGTAATATACAGTAGGATGGAGAAGCTGTCATCGTTTCAGTATGGGGATTCTATTGGAGTAATATACAGTAGGATGGAGAAGCTGTCATCGTTTCAGTATGGGGATTCTATTGGAGTAATATACAGTAGGATGGAGAAGCTGTCATCGTTTCAGTATGGGGATACTATTGGAGTAATATACAGTAGGATGGAGAAGCTGTCCTTATTTCAGTATGGGGATTCTATTGGAGTAATATACAGTAGGATGGAGAAGCTGTCATCGTTTCAGTATGGGGATTCTATTGGAGTAATATACAGTAGGATGGAGAAGCTGTCATCGTTTCAGTATGGGGATTCTATTGGAGTAATATACAGTAGGATGGAGAAGCTGTCATCGTTTCAGTATGGGGATTCTATTGGAGTAATATACAGTAGGATGGAGAAGCTGTCATCGTTTCAGTATGGGGATTCTATTGGAGTAATATACAGTAGGATGGAGAAGCTGTCATCGTTTCAGTATGGGATACTATTGGAGTAATATACAGTAGAATGGAGAAGCTGTCATCATTTCAGTATGGGGATTCTATTGGAGTAATATACAGTAGGATGGAGAAGCTGTCCTTATTTCAGTATGGGGATTCTATTGGAGTAATATACAGTAGGATGGAGAAGCTGTCCTTATTTCAGTATGGGGATTCTATTGGAGTAATATACAGTAGGATGGAGAAGCTGTCATCGTTTCAGTATGGAGATTCTATTGGAGTAATATACAGTAGGATGGAGAAGCTGTCATCGTTTCAGTATGGGGATACTATTGGAGTAATATACAGTAGGATGGAGAAGCTGTCCTTATTTCAGTATGGGGATTCTATTGGAGTAATATACAGTAGGATGGAGAAGCTGTCATTATTTCAGTATGGGGATTCTATTGGAGTAATATACAGTAGGATGGAGAAGCTGTCCTTATTTCAGTATGGGGATACTATTGGAGTAATATACAGTAGGATGGAGAAGCTGTCATCGTTTCAGTATGGGGATTCTATTGGAGTAATATACAGTAGGATGGAGAAGCTGTCATCGTTTCAGTATGGAGATTCTATTGGAGTAATATACAGTAGGATGGAGAAGCTGTCATCGTTTCAGTATGGGGATACTATTGGAGTAATATACAGTAGGATGGAGAAGCTGTCCTTATTTCAGTATGGGGATTCTATTGGAGTAATATACAGTAGGATGGAGAAGCTGTCATCGTTTCAGTATGGGGATACTATTGGAGTAATATACAGTAGGATGGAGAAGCTGTCATCGTTTCAGTATGGGGATACTATTGGAGTAATATACAGTAGGATGGAGAAGCTGTCATCGTTTCAGTATGGGGATTCTATTGGAGTAATATACAGTAGGATGGAGAAGCTGTCGTCGTTTCAGTATGGGGATTCTATTGGAGTAATATACAGTAGGATGGAGAAGCTGTCCTTATTTCAGTATGGGGATTCTATTGGAGTAATATACAGTAGGATGGAGAAGCTGTCATCGTTTCAGTATGGGGATTCTATTGGAGTAATATACAGTAGGATGGAGAAGCTGTCATCGTTTCAGTATGGGGATACTATTGGAGTAATATACAGTAGGATGGAGAAGCTGTCATCGTTTCAGTATGGAGATTCTATTGGAGTAATATACAGTAGGATGGAGAAGCTGTCATCATTTCAGTATGGGGATACTATTGGAGTAATATACAGTAGGATGGAGAAGCTGTCCTTATTTCAGTATGGGGATTCTATTGGAGTAATATACAGTAGGATGGAGAAGCTGTCATCGTTTCAGTATGGGGATTCTATTGGAGTAATATACAGTAGGATGGAGAAGCTGTCATCGTTTCAGTATGGGGATTCTATTGGAGTAATATACAGTAGGATGGAGAAGCTGTCATCGTTTCAGTATGGGGATACTATTGGAGTAATATACAGTAGGATGGAGAAGCTGTCATCGTTTCAGTATGGAGATTCTATTGGAGTAATATACAGTAGGATGGAGAAGCTGTCATCATTTCAGTATGGGGATACTATTGGAGTAATATACAGTAGGATGGAGAAGCTGTCCTTATTTCAGTATGGGGATTCTATTGGAGTAATATACAGTAGGATGGAGAAGCTGTCATCGTTTCAGTATGGGGATTCTATTGGAGTAATATACAGTAGGATGGAGAAGCTGTCATCGTTTCAGTATGGGGATTCTATTGGAGTAATATACAGTAGGATGGAGAAGCTGTCATCGTTTCAGTATGGGGATTCTATTGGAGTAATATACAGTAGGATGGAGAAGCTGTCATCGTTTCAGTATGGGGATTCTATTGGAGTAATATACAGTAGGATGGAGAAGCTGTCCTTATTTCAGTATGGGGATTCTATTGGAGTAATATACAGTAGGATGGAGAAGCTGTCATCGTTTCAGTATGGGGATTCTATTGGAGTAATATACAGTAGGATGGAGAAGCTGTCCTTATTTCAGTATGGGGATTCTATTGGAGTAATATACAGTAGGATGGAGAAGCTGTCCTCATTTCAGTATGGGGATTCTATTGGAGTAATATACAGTAGGATGGAGAAGCTGTCCTCATTTCAGTATGGGGATACTATTGGAGTAATATACAGTAGGATGGAGAAGCTGTCCTTATTTCAGTATGGGGATTCTATTGGAGGAATAGATAATAGGTAGAAAATTAGGACACATTTTTCTGTTGAGATCATTTTCTTGTTAATTTCTAGCCAGATGTAAAATGTTCCTGTTTTGACTATTTTAATAGAGTGGGTTAGGTCTGCTCTATACTAAATTAGCATGCTGTTAGCTGTGCCATGTGTTTATGTCTCTCCTCCCTCTCTGCTGTTAGCTGTGCCATGTGTTTCTGTCTCTCCTCCCTCTCTGCTGTTAGCTGTGCCATGTGTTTATGTCTCTCCTCCCTCTCTGCTGTTAGCTGTGCCATGTGTTTATGTCTCTCCTCCCTCTCTGCTGTTAGCTGTGCCATGTGTTTGTCTCTCCTCCCTCTCTGCTGTTAGCTGTGCCATGTGTTTCTGTCTCTCCTCCCTCTCTGCTGTTAGCTGTGCCATGTGTTTATGTCTCTCCTCCCTCTCTGCTGTTAGCTGTGCCATGTGTTTATGTCTCTCCTCCCTCTCTGCTGTTAGCTGTGCCATGTGTTTATGTCTCTCCTCCCTCTGCTGTTAGCTGTGCCATGTGTTTATGTCTCTCCTCCCTCTCTGCTGTTAGCTGTGCCATGTGTTTCTGTCTCTCCTCCCTCTCTGCTGTTAGCTGTGCCATGTGTTTATGTCTCTCCTCCCTCTGCTGTTAGTTGTGCCATGTGTTTATGTCTCTCCTCCCTCTCTGCTGTTAGCTGTGCCATGTGTTTATGTCTCTCCTCCCTCTCTGCTGTTAGCTGTGCCATGTGTTTATGTCTCTCGTCCCTCTGCTGTTAGCTGTGCCATGTGTTTATGTCTCTCCTCCCTCTCTGCTGTTAGCTGTGCCATGTGTTTCTGTCTCTCCTCCCTCTGCTGTTAGCTGTGCTATGTGTTTCTCCCTTCTCCTTCACTACATTTAGCTGTGCCATGTGTTCCTCTCCCTTCTCCTTCACTACATTTAGCTGTGCCATGTGTTCCTCTCCCTTCTCCTTCACTACATTTAGCTGTGCCATGTGTTCCCCTCCCTTCTCCTTCACTACATTTAGCTGTGACATGTGTTTCTCTCTCTCCTCTTTAAGGTCTCTCACCTCAGTCCGGAGTGCTGTGCTCTGTTTTGTGTGTCGGTTCTGTCTGGAGTGTGTGGACTAGGTCTCTGAGCTCCACCATATCTCTCTCCAGCTCTGTGAATTTGCAGGGCAGTTTGAGGATGAGGTGTGATCAGACACACTCAGGATGGGGGAGTCGTCACAGAGAGAGACCTTTTCCTGCTGCGCTCTCTCTCTTTAATCCCGTAAAAGTCCTGCTGAAACTGCATGAGGCCCTGCACCATTACTGTTCCAGACTTGTATAAATTGACAGAGGTTATTTCAATTTCCTCAATGTCTAGTATTCTGAGTTTCCACCCTGGGCCAATACCCTCTCTATTGACATTGGGGAAGTGTGCTCTTATAGCACTGTTCCATGCCCAGGGGAGGGTCTGTGTTAATATAGCACTGTGCCCAGGGGAGGGTCTGTGTTAATATAGCACTGTGCCCAGGGGAGGGTCTGTGTTAATATAGCACTGTGCCCAGGGGAGGGTCTGTGTTAATATAGCACTGTGCCCAGGGGAGGGTCTGTGTTAATATAGCACTGTGCCCAGGGGAGGGTCTGTGTTAATATAGCACTGTGCCCAGGGGAGGGTCTGTGTTAATATAGCACTGTGCCCAGGGGAGGGTCTGTGTTAATATAGCACTGTGCCCAGGGGAGGGTCTGTGTTAATATAGCACTGTGCCCAGGGGAGGGTCTGTGTTAATATAGCACTGTGCCCAGGGGAGGGTCTGTGTTAATATAGCACTGTGCCCAGGGGAGGGTCTGTGTTAATATAGCACTGTGCCCAGGGGAGGGTCTGTGTTAATATAGCACTGTGCCCAGGGGAGGGTCTGTGTGGAAAATTAAGTTGCTTATGTTCCCCTCTTTTTAGCAGTCAGCAAATTTTGTATCTTTTTTATTTCACCTTTATTTAACCAGGTAGGCTAGTTGAGAACAAGTTCTCATTTGCAACTGCGACCTGGCCAAGATAAAGCATAGCAGTATGAGCAGACAACACAGAGTTACACATGGAGTAAACAATTAACAAGTCAATTACACAGTAGAAAACAAAGGGGGAGTCTATATACAATGTGTGCAAAAGGCATGAGGTAGGCGAATAATTACAATTTTGCAGATTAACACTGGAGTGATAAATGATCAGATGGTCATGTACAGGTAGAGATATTGGTGTGCAAAAGAGCATAAAAATAAATAAATAAAAACAATATCGGGGATGAGGTAGGTGAAAATGGGGGGGCTATTTACCAATAGACTATGTACAGCTGCAGCGATCGGTTAGCTGCTCAGATAGCTGATGTTTGAAGTTGGTGAGGGAGATAAAAGTCTCCAACTTCAGCGATTTTTGCAATTCGTTCCAGTCACAGGCAGCAGAGTACTGGAACGAAAGGCGGCCAAATGAGGTGTTGGCTTTAGGGATGATCAGTGAGATACACCTGCTGGAGCGCATGCTACGGATGGGTGTTGCCATCGTGACCAGTGAGCTGAGATAAGGCGGAGCTTTACCTAGCATGGACTTGTAGATGACCTGGAGCCAGTGGGTCTGGCGACGAATATGTAGCGAGGGCCAGCCGACTAGAGCATACAAGTCGCAGTGGTGGGTGGTATAAGGTGCTTTAGTGACAAAACGGATGGCACTGTGATAGACTGCATCCAGTTTGCTGAGTAGAGTGTTGGAAGCCATTTTGTAGATGACATCGCCGAAGTCGAGGATCGGTAGGATAGTCAGTTTTACTAGGGTAAGCTTGGCGGCGTGAGTGAAGGAGGCTTTGTTGCGGAATAGAAAGCCGACTCTTGATTTGGTCTCTGTATTGTCCTTGAGGAGCTTGTTTTGTACTTATTCTGTACACTGATATTTGTTATATCGAAGGTGTACTGTACTGTGATGACATCTGCACAGGGATATGCCAAGGAGCATGGGATTTCAAAGGCCTCTGTTTGGTTCTGGGAGGCTGTGAAACTCTCCTGCCAGAGTTTTCACACATCTCACTTCACACTTCAGTGCTAATTGAAGTTGCAGCCAGGTCAGTTCTGTCCTAGCATCTTGGTAGTTTAGTAGTCTATTTACTTAGCTTTATAGAAGAAAATGACCTAGAGATTATTGAACATTACTCACTCAGTTTTGTTTTGATGGTTTCCAGGTTTCCGCTGTTTCTTCTGCAGGTTTTGGTTTGTTAGAAGTTTTTTCTAGATAATATTTGGTAGTAAGAATCCATTCAGGTAATTAGTCCAAAATCAAGGTTTTAGGAATAGGATTTGGATTGAAGATTTTGATGTAGAGGGTAGTATCCTGTATAAATCCTGGTGAAAAAAAATCTAAGTTTATCTACATTCTAAATGCATTTAATTTAGCAGAAAGGTGTGGATCGAGGCTGATGGACAGAGGTGATGGGAGCCGCACCCAGTGCTACAAGTTAATGGGGAAGAGAGATCTGTTGTCACAAACCGCCCTCACAGCTTCTTTGGCCCCAACTGCCTCTCCACCTTTCCAGTCATCTCTTTATTTTTCTTAGTCTCCCTGCTTTTCTCTTTTTCCCTCTTTCTCTCCATACCTGTAGCCTACCAACAGCTGTTTGGATGTTTTATTTTTGCATTTACAAACTGTTGTTATTTTCTTCGCCAACACCAACAGATTTATAAACATTATGGATGTGAGTATTTCAGGGTGAAATATTCTCTGGGCTCTGCCCTCGCGCTACGCCGTAAGAGTGACCACATGAGTTCGGCTTGTCTACTACCAGCTCATGTGCTGCCTGCTACCATGGAGCGGTCATGGGTTGGTCTGCTGCTCCTCGCGCTCTGCCTTTTACTTACGGTGAGTAGACTAATTGACCAGGCAACATTTGTCATCTATAGGCTACTAATGGACTTTCAGTAATCATGCATGTTTATAAGTGTGTGTGGGTTTACGGCTGCGTGTGTGAGACAGACCTTCATATTCCTAGAGAGCTGGAGACTTATTCAGAATTGTATGTGTAAGTATGAGACTAGATGTAGACAAACTGTGGTTTATCGATCTTTCTCAAATATGATTCAAATTTCAAATCAAGACTGGTCTCTTAGAATAGTTGATACCCAGCTAACAACAAACGTTCCCACAACTTTAGAGAATGTTCCCTTAAGAGTCTCATTAGGTCATAGGAATGTTCCAGCGATGTGCAAGGAATGTTTCCCAGAGACCATTCCCTTAATGTCAAATAAAACTTAACCAGAATGTGGTTACCATGTTCTCAGCACTAAAGAAATAAATGTTCTAGACACATTTTATGTGTCCAGTTTTCTGTGGGTTAGGGGAATATTCCACCAACGTCCCACCAAACATACATAGAACATGGTTGCCATGTTCCTAAGAACGTGAGATATGAATGTTCTAGACATGTTAAATGAGAACGCTGCAAGAACATCCATGTGTCCAGTTTTCTGTGGGTTGGGAGAATATTCCATCAACGTCCCACCAAACATACACAGAACATGGAAATATTATTTATCCATCTTTATTATCATAATGTCTAAAGATTTCTCCTCTTTCATGCATTTCTGGAACTTTGACTTTGTGCCATTGAGCACGACCTTTTTCAGGTTTGATGTGGTGTTAGCATTTGACTAAAATGTTGTTCTCTTTCTCCTCAATTAACTCAAAATAATGGGAGCATTTCCACTTGGAAAGGTTAAGCGGGGTAACAACACAGAGGCCATCTTTCTTTGATTTTCGACTTCTAAATAGCCTATTGGAAGCGAGTTAACCTACAGCATGAAACTCATTAGCATGAGAAAAAGCTTTAAACACACCGGTAGAGATATGCTTCTGAAAGTAATATACAGCTTACTTGAAAAGGTAAATGTAATAATATTACTGTATTTGAAGACAGTAACTCGTAATATTACTCCGTTACTCGTCCCAAGTGGTTCTGTTGCAATTAGTATTTTTTTCCACATTAAAATGTGTTGTGTATTGATTTGTTATAACTGGCATCCTCATTGTTTAAAAGGCAAATGTGAGAAATTACAGACATGCTACTGTAAATATACAGTATAGGGTAACCATGTTCTGGGCATGTTTCTATCAGAAGCAACGCTACCACCTGGGCCATGTTTCTATCAGAAGCAATGCTACCACCTGGGCCATGTTTCTATCAGAAGCAATGCTTCCACCTGGGCCATGTTTCTATCAGAAGCAACCTGGGCCATGTTTCTATCAGAAGCAACGCTACCACCTGGGCCATGTTTCTATCAGAAGCAATGCTTCCACCTGGGCCATGTTTCTATCAGAAGCAACTCTACCACCTGGGCCATGTTTCTATCAGAACCAACCTGGGCCATGTTTCTATCAGAAGCAACGCTACCACCTGGGCCATGCTTCTATCAGAAGCAACAAATTAGGAATGTTCCAGATAGAAATCCAATGAAGAGAGCAGATGTGATTCCTTATCAGAGACACATTTGTTCTACATGGTATATGCAGTGCTTCATTTCAGCTGGATCCTGACAGAACAAAATGAGATTCCCTTTCTATGATCTCTCTCCCTCTGCTCTGATAGACATGAGACGGCAACTCTCATCTCTCCAGAGTTGCACTTCATCATTTATTTCCTTATAGAGTCATAGCTATTTGAAGGGTTCTGGAGGAGCTGCAGCAACCCTGATATATTGAAATGCATTTGCCAAAGTTATATAATTACTGCTGTCTGTTCAGAAATAAATTTAATCATTCAGAATAGCCTACTACACCATGAGAAGGCCTATAATTTAAACACAGAGGATCATTAGCTTATTTTTTAAATAGCCTAGCTGTGGATTGTAGCCCAATAACAAGGCCTAAAACACAGGGCGGCGCATAACAGGCCCAGCGTCGTCCCGGTGAGGGGTTTAGCCAGGGGAAGCCGTCATTGTAAATAAGAATTTGTTCTTAACTGACTTGCCTAATTAAATAAAGGTTAAATAAATCAAATCATAAAATTACCCAAACTAACGGAAAACTGGACACTCAAACATTAAGGGAACATTATGGGTAAAATTACAAAAACATTCTCTCCCTAGAATTGTTAGCTGGGTATGTTGTTGGCTCTACAGTCAGAATAATCAGGTGAATCCTGTCTGTGTGCTGCTGGGCATCTATGGGAAATGGGTCAGGTGTGTGTGTGTGTGTGTGTGTGTGTGTGTGTGTGTGTATGTGTGCGCGCGTGTGCGCGTGTGCGCGCATGCGCGCCTGCCTGCCTGCCTGCCTGCCTGCCTGCCTGCCTGCCTGCCTAACGTGCATGCGTGCCTGCCTGCCTGCCTGCCTGCCTGCCTGCCTGCCTGCCTGCCTGCCTGCCTGCCTGCCTGCCTGCCTGCCTAACGTGCGTGCGTGCGTGCGTGCGTGCGCGTGTTATATATATATATTTTATATATATTTTTTAATGATTATTTAATTTAAAAATTTTTTTGCAGGTGTTGTGCCTGAGGGCTTCCTTCCTTCCTCTATATAAAAGGTCCCAGGAGGAGCACCAGAGATAGCTGGTACCCACTGGATCTTTCTCTTTCTCTCTCTCACACACAGCATCAGGACATTGAGAACTGGATATAAGTATATATCATAAAGACGTGTCATATTATAGGGTGTTAAGTGTCTCCAGGTCTGATTGGCAGTGGTGAGTTGATGTGTGATTGATTGAGACGGTAACAGGGAAGTGTGTGATTGATTGAGACGGTCATGAGGCGATGCGATATTGGTTGTTTGTGTTCTGGTGACAGGTAGCTTAGCTCCAAAAGGAACACAGCTTCTCTGAGGATGTGGACGATGCGGGGGAGGGGTTGAGGAGTGTAAACACAGTGAAAGTCCTGAACTGTGGCCAAGCGAAGCTGCTATTTCACAATAGAAACAAAACAGACCACCCAGCTGAACCTCACTCACACACACACGCATGACATACGCACACACACACACAATACAAGCATATAAACACCACACACAGTTTCTGCTGGTCTGTGAGTAAATATCCTAAAGCCTGCAAGTCAGAAGACATATGTAGTGTCTGTGTGAAGGGGGGTGGGGGGGGGGGGGGGGAAATCATGATTAGTACCCGATGCCTTTAACCCTCTGCACCAGTGGTTCCCAAACTTTTTATAGTCCCGTTCCCCTTCAATGAGTGTTAGTTTTTGACACATCCCGGCTCGTGGGAAGTGACAGAGCTCTTATAGGACCAGGGCACACATAATAATAATCAATCATTTTGCTCTTTATTTAACCATCTTACATATGAAACCTTTTGTTCATCAACAATTGTGAATAACTCACCACAGGTTAATGAGAAGGATGTGCTTGAAAGGATGCACACAACTGCAATGTTGGGTTGTATTGGAGAGAGTCTCAGTCTTAAATCATTTTCCACACACAGTCTGTGCCTGTATTTAGTTATGCTAGTGAGGGCTGAGAACCCATTCTCACATAGGTACGTGGTCACAAAGGGCATCAGTGTCTTAACAGCACGATTTGCCAAGGCAGGATACTCTGAGCGCAGCCCAATCCAGAAATCTGGCAGTGGCTTCTGATTAAATTACATTTTCACAGAACTGCTTGTTGCAATTTCGATGAGGCTCTCCTGTTCAGATATCAGTAAGTGGACTGGAGGCAGGGCATGAAAGGGATAATGAGAATCCAGTTGTTTGTGTCGTCCGTTTCGAGAAAGTACCTGTGTAATAGTGTGCCCAGCTCACTCAGGTGCTTCGCTATATCACATTTGACATTGTCCGTAAGCTTGAGTTCATTTGCACACAAAAAAATCATACAGTGATGGAAAGACCTGTGTGTTGTCCTTGTTAATGCAGACAGAAAAAAGCTCCTAATCACAGCCTCAATTTTGTCCCGCACATTGAATATAGTTGCGGAGAGTTCCTGCAATCCTAGATTCAGATTATTCTGGCGAGAAAAAACATCACCCAGATAGGCCAGTCGTGTGAGAAACTCGTCATCATGCAAGCGGTCAGACAAGTGAAAATTATGGTCAATATATTTAAGCTCATCTTTCAATTATAAAAACGTGTCAATATTTTGCCCCTTGATAACCAGCACACTGTATGTAAAAAGTGTTACATGGTCGCTGCCCATATCATTGCATAGTACAGAAAACACATGAGAGTTCAGGGGCCTTGCTTTAATGAAGTTAACCATTTACACTGTAGTGTCCAAAACGTCTTTCAAGCTGTCAGGCATTCCCTTGGCAGCAAGAGCCTCTCGTTGGATGCTGCAGTGTACCCAAGTGGCGTCGTGAGCAACTGCTTGCACGCACATTACCACTCCACTATGTCATGGCTTTTACACCATCAGTACAGATACCAACACATCTTGACCACCAAAGTCAATTTGATGTGACAAAGCTGTCCAGTACTTTTTTTTTTACCCTTTTTTCTCCCCATTTGGTAGTAATTACAGTCTTGTCTCATCACTGCAAATCCCGTACGGACTCGAGAGAGGCGAAGGTCGAGAGCCACGCGTCCTCCGAAACACAACCCAACCAAGCTGCACTGCTTCTTGACACAACGCACATCCAACCCTGAAGCCAGCCGCACCAATGTGTCGGAGGAAACACCGTGCACCTGGCGACCTGGTCAGCGTGCACTGCGCCCGGCCTGCCACAGGAGACGCTAGTGCGCGATGAGACAAGGATATCCCTGCCGGCCAAACCCTCCCTAACCCAGACAACTCTGGGCCAATAGTGTGTTGCCCCATGGACCTCCCGGTCGCGGGGGGCTCAAACCAAAATCTCTGGTGGCACAGCTAGCACTACGATGAAATGCCTAGACCACTGCGCCACCCGGGAGGCCCTGCTGTCCAGTACTTTAATAATATCCTCTCATGTTGTCCTGGTTTCCAGTGGTTTGCTGAAGAGGATGTCTTCCTTAATTGACCCCCTATAACCGTAACGGACATATACCAGGAGCTGTGCCAGGCCCCCCACGTCTGTTGACTCATCCAGCTGTAACGCATATTAATCACTGGCTTTTATGCGAAGCAGCAATTGTTTCAAAACATCTCCTGCCATGCCACTGATGCGTCGTGAAACAGTGTTGTTTGATGAAGCCATTGTTTAGTTAGCTTTTTCCCCCAGCATTGTCCCAGCCATATCCACGGCAGCAGGAATAATCAAGTCCACCACAATAGTGTGGGGCTTGTCTGTCCTAGCCACTCGGTAGCTCACCATAAGATGCTTCTAGCCCATTCTTATTAATGGTGTCTGTTGCTTTTATTTTTCAAATGGTTATGTTTAGTTTCTAAATGTCTGCGCAAGAGTGAAGGTTTCCCGCGAGAGAGTAACGGTTAACGTGATTGGATGTTAATTATTTGCCTAGGCTACCTGAATTTGACAATGTGTTGTTATTTCGCTGAACACTAGATGGTTTAATTTTATTTTGGGCAGTGAAATGAGGCTACTCAGGTGAGAAAAAATGTATAGCCCCGTTGGAAAATATAAATGGACTGTTTGAAAATGTGAAGATTTATTTTTGAATGTTTTTTATTATTTTATTTGTTTTTAAAAAGTAATCACATTTTTATTTGGCGTACCCCCGACGACATTGTGCGTACCCCAGTTTGGGATTACCTGCTCTACACATAGTGAGCTATATCTAACGGAATGAAAGAATCTCTCTCTGTCTTTGTATATTTCCACCTCCCTGTACCGCCCCTCTCTCTTCCCACCCTCCTGTCTCTCTCCATCTCTCACAGTGTTTCTCCTCTGTTCCAATATGGAGAGGGGATGAGGAGAGGAGACGAGGAGATGAAGAGACGAGGAGAGGAGGCAGTAAAGACCGTTGAGACACTGACTGTCTTTCTAATTCCTCTCTGTCCAGGAAGTCAGCGGGAGAAATCCCACATGTCACTTCATCTGGGAGCTGCAGAGGGCGGAGCTAGAGTGTCACAATCAGCTGGAGAAACAATCACTAGAGCCTCCCGGTAGACATGCATGCACGCACGCACACAAGTACACACACACACACACAGAAACCTGACCCATTTCCTATAGATGCTCAGCAACACAGACAGGATTCACCTGTAGAGCCAACAAAATACCCAGCTAACAATTCTAGGGAGAAAGAACGTTTTTGTAATGTTACCCATATGTGAAGATTTATTTTCCCTTAATGTTTGAGTGTCCAGTTTTCTGTTATTTAGGGGAACTACTATGTTTTAAAGTTTGGATAACATTCCCTTAATGTCAAACAGAACTTATCATACACATGTACACATGTACACACACACACACACACACACACACACACACACACACACACACACACACATACAAATACATACACGCACGCACGCACGCACACACACACACACACACACACACACTTGCATGCATGTCTGACTTGTGTACCTTTGTTTAAGTGTGTGTGTGTGTGTGTGTGTGTGTGTGTGTGTGTGTGTGTGTGTGTGTGTGTGTGTGTGTGTGTGTGTGTGTGTGTGTGTGTGTGTGTGTGTGTGTGTGTGTGTGTGTGTGTGTGTGTGTGTGTGTGTGTGCATGCGTGCGTTTGTGTGTGTGTAGGCTGTGGTGGTCTGTGGGACAACATCTCATGTTGGGCCCCAGCAGCAATAGGGGAAGAGGTGACTCTCTCCTGCCCCCCTGCTCTCACACACCTCTTCGGACGACATGGTAAACACACATCCATCCCTCCATCCCTCCATCATTCCATTGACCGTACTTTACATCGTCCTTATATTGCTGTTTATTCTCTCTGTTAGGTACCTTTAGTAGGAACTGTACTGAGGCTGGCTGGTCTGACATCTACCCCAGCATCAGCACGGTCTGCTGGTCCAGCGACAACAAACCTAACAAGGTAGTTCTGCCACAGCAACTCCAAAGTTAGTAACCCAACATGGTGCAGGAACTGTGACCGTTGAACCAGAACGGACTCCACTAAATCACTACAGAGTCAGACACTGCACTGAGCTGGAACAGGTTATTCAGTCAGTTGTGCCTCAGATGGAATCTTCTCCTTTGTCTGCTTGTGTTATTGGGTAAAGGAGCCAAAGAAAATTACTTTTCGAACCCACTAAACATTTCATGTTTCCCATCCCCTACCTCTGATTGTGTGTCTGTTCCCTGTGTGCCAGAGTAGAGAGTCATAGGGCATACTTGGCCTGTCCAGGTGGCGTGTCTCTGTTGTATGACAGCCTCTATGGTTGAGTGAGTCCAGACCCTCTCACGTGTTCCATTGAGATTCCACAGTCAGAGGAGAGGATTCTGTCTGGGTTCCATTCCTTCCATCTCTGTAGAGAAGAGTCTGGACTGTCTCTCTCCCAGAGGAGGTTCCGGGGTCAAGATCAGGGGTCAGATGTGAAAGTTTAAAGTTAGTGCTCACTTTTTGGGATAAAATACAAAGCACATAGTTAGGGTTTGAACAGTTTATTATTGTGTGTGTGTGTGTGTGTGTGTGTGTGTGTGTGTGTGTGTGTGTGTGTGTGTGTGTGTGTGTGTGTGTGTGTGTGTGTGTGTGTGTGTGTGTGTGTGTGTGTGTGTGTGTGTGTGTGTGTGTGTGTGTGTGTGTGTGTCTGAGTCTGATGGTGTCTCAGACTAGGGGAATGTTGTTTATAAGAATGAGAGGTTGATGGGGAGGAGAATGATGAAGAGTAGACAGACTGATACACATACAAACACACACTCACACACACACACTAGCTGCTGTTATTCCCCAACCTCTGTTGCATCCCAAACTGGTTGGGAAATAAGTTATTGAGGAGACACAGACTATTTTGACAACAGCAATGCTTTTTACTGGGCATCCAGAATGTACTCCTATGTGTGCCAGTGTGTGTGTGTTCCTTGCAGTAGCTGGTGCATTGCAATATGTGGGTGTGTACATGACAGAGTGTGTGTGTGTGTGTGTGTGTGTGTGTGTGTGTGTGTGTGTGTGTGTGTGTGAGTGTGTGTGTGTGTGTGTGTGTGTGTGTGTGTGTGTGTGTGTGTGTGTGTGTGTGTGTGTGTGTGTGTGTGTGTGTGTGTGTGTGTGTGTGTGTGTGTGTTTGACTCAACCAGCTGCTGTTCTACTCAGTGGTGAAGACTCTGTACACTCTGGGCCACAGCCTCTCAATTATTGCTCTCGTCACCTCTACATTCACCCTCTGTCTGATCAGGTAACACACACTCACACACACATACACATACACACTCTCTCTCTCACACATACACACACATACACGCACACGCACAGGGGTAGTGTTTTGGCAGTGTGTGTGATGTCCTGTGTTTTTAATACATGGGGTTATCAAGGACCTTTGGATGTTTATAATTCCCATAATTCACAAGTTGACACTGTTTATAAACACTCTTATCCTGACCTCATACCTCCTTTCACACTGTGTGCGTGTGTGCGTGTGTGTGTGTGTTCATGTGTTTGTGTGTGTTCATGTGCGTGTGTGTGTTCGTGTGTAGGAGGCTCCACTGCACTAGGAACTATATCCATGTGAACCTGTTTGTGTCGTTCATCTTGCGAGCGGTGGCTGTGCTGGTTAAAGACTCTGTCATCTTCTCCCAGAACCAAAACACTGACTGTAGCACACAGCCCTCACTGGTGAGACTCACACTCTAACTATATTGTAAAATGTGTGCAGATGTCTGTCTCCGAGGACTGTAAATGTGTACAAGTGTTAACACAGTATAGGAACATTGTGTTATTTGTAGTTGGTCTGTGAAGTTAGTCTGATGGAGTTTAACTCACATGGCTAACTCTGTGTGTGCATGTGTTTTTGTGTATGCGTGCGTGTGTTTGTGCGTGCGTTTGTGCATGTGTGTGTGTGTGTGTGTATGTGTGTGGTGTGTATGTACGTGTGTGTGTTTGTGTGTGTGGTTTGTGTGGTTTCTGTGTGTGTGTGTGTACATTAGGTGGGCTGTAAGGTCAGTTTGGTGATGTTTAACTATTTCATAATGGCTAACTTCTTCTGGCTGCTGGTGGAGGGGCTCTACCTACAGACACTGCTCCTGGTAACCTATTCATATACACACCTCGCTGTCTACCTCACCATCGGCTGGGGTAAGAACACACACACTCTTTCTCTTTAACCATGGCGGTGACACAGAGGGTATTATTCCCAGTATAATAAATGTATGCTCACAGTATAAACACTGTTGTAATATTCTCTCTCTCTCACTACTCTCCGTTTGTCCAATGTCACTTTCTGGACTAGTTGTTATTACTACATCCTTCAGCCCCTGACAGAAGTAATCCATTGTCTTAATGTTCCCTGTGTTTAGTAGGTATTGGTTGAGTATTACGGACTGTGTCTATGGTGTGTAGTTTGTAGGCTGCTGTTTAGTGGCTGTTTCCTCTCTCTCTCTCTCTCTCTCTCTCTCTCTCTCTCTCTCTCTCTCTCTCTCTCTCTTCTCTCTCTTTCTCTCTCTCTCTCTCATTATCTCTCTATCTCTCATTATCTCTCTCTCTCCCTCTCATTATCTCTCTTTCTCTCTCTCATTATCGTTCTTTCTTTCTCTCTCTTTCTTCCTATCTTCCTCTCTTTTCTTTCTTCCCCTCTCTCCCTTCTCTCTCTCTCTCTCTCATTATCTCTCTCTCTCTCTCTCTCTCTCATTATCTCTCTCTCTCATTATCTCTCTTTCTCTCTCTCTCTCATTATCACTCTTTCTTTCTCTCTCTCTCTTTCTTCCTATCTTCTTCTCTCTTTTCTTTCTTCCCCTCTCTCCCTTCTCTCTCTCTCTCTCTCTCTCTCTCTCTCTCTCTCTGTGTGTCTTTCTCAGGGTTACCTTCAGTATTTCTGGTGATCTGGATCTTCTGTAGGATGTATCTGGAAGACACCGAGTGAGTCTGCTCTGACATCATCAACAGGCGACTGAACATCTCCCCGTCTCACAAGCTCAACATGCGACTAATCAATGTGTGTGTGTGTGTGTGGGGGTGTGTGTAGCTGCTGGGAGAGGAATGACATTCCTACCCCTAGGAGGGTGATCAACTGGCCCATAATGGCGTCTGTGATAGTGAGTATCAGTAGAGCAGTAATGGCGTCCCAGTATCAGCAAGCCCTTTGAGTCACTGAACAAACTAGCAGAAACAGGGTTGGGCTGCTGTCTCCATTAGTGCCAAAATGGGGTCTCATGTCTAGGGCTGTTGCCGTGACTGTATTACCGCCACACGGCGGTAATACTTATATGCTTATATTTACAACAGGAGTATAGCCTACCTGGCTGGCATGAAAATAAACCACGGGTAAAAGCTGTGTATTTATTCCCACTGATGATATTTCGATGAAGGTGCATGATAATGGTCCATTCTAAATTAAAACAAATCTCACACATATATTATTTAGTATATGTAAAGACCAGATTAAATCAAGAATAGTCTGATGGGTGATCACTTGTGAATGATATATTATCACTTGTGAATGATGCCCAGCGTAAGAAACAATGCCTTTTTTTGCGACTTTTTCCAATCATAGTTGTACACCTCATGTAGCCTAGCCCATAGTCCTATATGTTTAAATAAGGTTAGTATCACACCTCATGTAGCCTAGCCCATAGGTCTATATGTTTAAATAAGGTTAGTATCACACCTCATGTAGCCTAGCCCATAGTCCTATATGTTTTAATAAGGTTAGTATCACACCTCATGTAGCCTAGCCCATAGTCCTATATGTTTTAATAAGGTTAGTATCACACCTCATGTAGCCTAGCCTATATGTTTTAATAAGATTTGTATCACAAGTGGCCAAATAACTTCTTAAAATTAAGCACATTAATCTGCTTAACAACAGGTGTAGAGCCTAACTGGCATGCATAAGCAGAGTCTGAGTTTCAAGATTGGGGAAGAACATTTTCCCCATATAAAATACACCTTTATAATAAAAGCATTCCATGCATAATTACATATGTGGTCACTTATGATAATGGTGTTTTCCCGCTAATGGAACATTCACTCTTATAGCCTACTATCATGTGCGCATTGCTGCGCTTATAATGTGGAGAAATAGCCTAATAGTTTATCAACATTTCAAGCTAAACTTTCTGATCTGTTGAGTCAGACACATTGCGTAAAAACATTTTTGGGATGCTGGTTGGTGGTTGTATTCATTTGGGATCTATCGCATCCCACAACTGTCCCAGACTATGTTTGGAATATTTATTTCTCCCACAGAAGGTGGACCTTTGTACTCTGGGGGATAGTAGATTGACATAGGCTAGTGCTTTTGCTGTTCGTTAGGCCTACTCATCTTGTTGGCTGACGAAAAGTAAATGTGGAAAGTTCTTCCAGTATCTTCAATGTGCACCTCGGAAATGGATAAGGACACGCAGTTGCGTTTCGGATGTGTCTGTCTTCACTTGTAGCCTGTGAGACAGACCCGATCACGTGATGAGTGCACAGCACTCAAGGAGATGTGTATAACACAAAAGGCATGGATTGTTTTAGGGTGCATTACGGCCACACAAAGGGGATACCGCTGTGAAATTCTAGGCATTATCAAGTGCTTGTCAAATTGTGAATGAGAGACTGATGAAGTGTGTACAGCCTGCGCAAAACACTATGCAGAGCTCATGCCTTTCAAGAGACTTTTTTCAAATTATCATTACAGTCGTATCATGCAGCCTTAGAATGTATTAAAAATCTAAACGTAGCCCGTTTGTAGAACAACGAAAGTTACATGAATAACTCTAAATTAAGCATATAGGAGTACCAACTTCTTTGTTAACCGACCAACACAGAATCGCCGCATGTACGCACCTCCTCAAATCGTTGGAGAAAAGATCCTTTCAAGTTTATTCAGCTTTGTTCAATTGTATTCACCATACTATAAAGTAATGCAACATAATTATAAGCAAATCTTGTCTGCTAAATGAACCAGTGTAGCCCACAGCCACTTGGCATAGCCAGATCAGGACCTAACATAAGGACAACTCAGAGTATGCTGTTCTTCCGAAATAGACTACTTTTTATTCATATCATGCTTGGATTTCTTGTGAAGGTTAAATTGCATTGATTTATTAGACTTTTTTAAATGTAGATGTTTCTAAGGTCAACATCAGTGGCTTGTGTGTGGAAGCCAGCAGATGCTAAATGTGAGTTTTTTTTTAACCTTTATTTAACTAGGCAAGTTAGTTAAGAACAAATTCTTATTTTTCAATGACAGCCTAGGAACAGTGGGTTAACTGCCTTGTTCAGGGGCAGAACGACAGATTCCTACCTTGTCAGGTCGGGGATTCAATCTTGCAACCTTTCGGTTACTAGTCCAACACTCCAACCACTAGGCTACCTGCAGCCTCGGTCAATTACAGTCAATTACCGTGAGACCGACAGTTATTGCTTTACAATCACTGACTGACAAAATTTCATGACCACCACTGCCCTACTCATTCTAATGGAGGTCTCTTGTCTCATCAGATCAACTTTGTTCTGTTCATCAGTATCATCCGTATCCTCGTCCAGAAACTACTCTGCTCTGACGTGGGCGGGAACAACCAATCACAGTACAGGTACCCCTCCAACAACCAATCATAAAACAGATATTCTCTCAACAACCCATCACATTTGTTTAGATTATTCTTACATACCTGTGTGTTGCAGGTGTCTGGCTAAGTCCACCCTGCTGCTGATTCCTCTATTTGGAGTCAACTACATGGTGTTTGTCTACCTGGTGGAGACAGAGAGCGACAGGATGGCAGAATACAAGATTATCTTTGACCTGGGACTGGGGTCATTCCAGGTATACCACTACCTTAACCCCTGATCTTTAACATTTTACCCCCCTAACCCTAACCCTATCTAGTTTGACCTGGGACTGGGGTCATTCCAGGTATATAAAAGTATGTGGACACCTGCTCGTCAAACAGCTCATTCCAAAATCATGGGCATTAATATGGAGTTGGTCCCCCTTTTGCTGCTATAACAGCCTCCACTCTCCTGGGAATGCTTTCCACTAGATGTTGTAACATTTCTGCAGGGACTTGCTTTCATTCATCTACGAGGGCATTAGCAAGGCTGGGTACTGATGTTGGGCGATTAGGCCTGGCTCGCAGTTGGCATTCCAATTCGATGGAGTTGAGATCAGGGCTCTGTGCAGGCCAGTCAAGTTCTTCCACACCGATCTCGACAAACCATTTCTGTATGGACCTCGCTTTGTGCACGAGGACATTGTCATGCTGAAACAGGAAAGGGCCTTCCCCAAACTGTTTCCACAAAGTTGGAAGGACAGAATTGTTTAGAATGTCATTACATGCTGTAGCATTAAGATTTCCCTCACTGGAACTAAGGGGTCTAGCTTGAACCATGAAAAACAACCCCAGACCGTTATTCATTCTTTACCAAATTTTACAGTTGGCACTATGCATTGGGGAAGGTAGCGTTCTTCTGGTATCCACCAAACCCATATTCGTTTGCCGGACTGCTCCAGTCTCCAATGGTGGCGAGCTTTACACCACTCCAACCGACGCTTGGCAGTGTGCATGGTGATCTTAAGCTTGCATGGGGATCTTAAGCATGGCTGCTCGGCCATGGAAACCCATTTTATGGAGCTCCCGACGAACAGTTACTGTGCTGACATTGCTTCCATATGCAGTTTGGAACTCAGGGGTGAAGGTTGCATCCGAGGACATTTTTCCGTGCTACGTGCCTCAGCACTTAGCAGTTCCGTTCTGTGAGCTTGTGTGGCCTACTACTTCGCGGTTGAGCCGCTGTTGCTCTTAGACGTTCCTACTTCACAATACAGCACTTACAGTTGACCGGGTCAGCTTTAGCAGGGCAGTAATTTGATGAACTGACTTGTTGTAAAGGTGGCATCCTATGACGGTGCCACGTTGAAAGTCACTGAGCTCTTCAGTAAGACGATTATACTGCTAATGTTTGTCTATGGAGATTGCAGGGCTGGGTGCTCGATTTTATACACCTGTCAGCAACGCGTTATGCTGAAATACCGAAATCCACTAATTTGAAGGGCGTTCATACTTTTATATATACAGTGCATTCGGAAAGTATTCCGACCCCCCACATTTTGCTGCACTACAGCCTTATTCAAACATTTATTAAATTGTTTTTTTTCTCTTAAAGGGAAAGGGGGATACCTAGTCAGTTGTAAAACTGAATGCATTCAACTGAAATGTGTCTTCCACATTTAACCCAACCCCTGGAACAGTGGGTTAACTGCTTTGCTCAGGGCTAGAACAACACATTTGTACCTTTTAAGCTCAGGTAGTGTGATGGTTTGGGGATGCTTTGCTGCCTCAGGACCTGGACGACTTGCCTTAATAGGAACCATGAATTCTGCTTTGTATCAGAGAATTCTACAGGAGAATGTCAGGCCATCCGTCTGTGAGCTGAAGCTGAAGTGCAGTTGGCTCATGCAGAAAGACAATGATCCAAAAACACACAATCAAGTCTACATGAAAATGGTTAAAAAGCAACAAATTTGAAGTTTTGGAATGGCCTAGTCAAAGTTCTGCATGCAGGAGTGGGCCAAAATTCCTCCACAGTGATGTGCGAGACTTATCAACAACTA
>NC_143036.1:14295000-14350000 GCF_057628025.1 Oncorhynchus mykiss | reverse complement strand
CTTGAGGGGTATTTTAAGGGGTATATGGAGGGGTATTTTAAGGGGTATATGGAGGGGTATTTTAAGGGGTATATGGAGGGGTATTTTAAGGGGTATATGGAGGGGTATTTTAAGGGGTATATGGAGGGGTATATGGAGGGGTATTTTAAGGGGTATATGGAGGGGTATTTTAAGGGGTATATGGAGGGGTATTTTAAGGGGTATATGGAGGGGTATTTTAAGGGGTATATGGAGGGGTATTTTAAGGGGTATATGGAGGGGTATTTTAAGGGGTATATGGAGGGGTATTTTAAGGGGTATATGGAGGGGTATTTTAAGGGGTATATGGAGGGGTATTTTAAGGGGTATATGGAGGGGTATTTTAAGGGGTATATGGAGGGGTATATGGAGGGGTATTTTAAGGGGTATATGGAGGGGTATTTTAAGGGGTATATGGAAGGGTATTTGGAGGGGTATATGGATGGGTATTTTAAGGGGTAAATGGAGGGGTATTTTAAGGGGTATATGGAGGGGTATATGGAGGGGTATTTTAAGGGGTATATGTAGGGGTATTTTAAGGGGTATATGGAGGGGTATTTTGAAAAAACAGTATACATGGGAGGGTATGTGGAAGGATGCTGCAGCTTTAAAGTTACTGTCCAGTTAAAATCTCACTTTCAAAAGTTAATATTCTGTTAACTCAAACCCAAATAATGTCGTTGACTCATCCTTTTCTCATATTTGTGGCCGAAGCGTAAATTGGAAGAAAAAAAACACTTCAAAAACCCAACCTCAAACAGACCGTTTAGAAAATGCCTGGTATTTCCTCACAGAGGATGATGTCATCCTCCTGAGGGGGATGAGCTGGCCAATCAGCGGTCTACTCACATGAATATTTATATTGACCATTATATGCCAACACCATAAATGCTTCCTCATAACATACTTAATTTACATTTTTTAGAAGGAAAACCATTTCACTCATATTGTAATTAATTGTAGGTCATATTTCATAGAAATCTGTAAACACTGAACAGTTACTTTAAAGCTAATTTCCTGCAATTCTACACATTTTGCCATTGCTTATGACGTGTTCACATTTTTGTTTGAATTTAAAGTAATTATTGGGGGGGACGAATATACACCTGTTCTGAATATTGGGGGTGGGGGGGCATGTTTCCCCGTGGCAATTCCGTCTCTGTCTTAGATCAGTGTAACCACATGTATGAACAACATTAGCACAACAACAGACTGTATTTTAATGAAATTCTATCAATTTAAAACACAACAAAATAATCTTAAGGACCAGACAGACAAAAAATAAGCAGAAAAATGAAGTATGCTGATAGAGGATCTTGGGAGGAGGATGCAGGAGATGGTGAGGAGGGGAGGGGGATGCAGGAGATGGTGAGGAGGCGTGTTTACAGTGGAGAGGGTTCCAGTCATGGTCAAACATGTCTTCTTTGCTTTTTCATCACATTCAAATCTAGAGAGAGACAGAAAGATAAGACTGTGTGTGTGTGTGTGTGTGTGTGTGTGTGTGTGTGTGTGTGTGTGTGTGTGTGTGTGTGTGTGTGTGTACAAGAATAGTAACGAACCAAAATTTGACCAACTGGGGACATTTTGTTAGTCCCCACGAGGTCAAATGCTATCTGTAGGGGGTTTAAGAGTTAAGGTTAGAATTAGTGTTAGGGTTAGAATTACATTAAGGGTTAGGGTTAGAATTACATTAAGGGTTAGGGTTAGAATTACATTAAGGGTTAAGATCTAGGGTTAGGGTTAGGATCTAGGGTTAGGGTTAGGAGCTAGGGTAGGGTTAGGATCTAGGGTTAGGGTTAGGAGCTAGGGTTAGGGTTAGAATTACGTTTAGGGTTAGGGTTAGAATTATGTTTAGGGTGTTAGGTTTAGGGTTAGGATCTAGGGTTAGGGGCTAGGGTTAGGGTTAGAATTACATTAAGGGTTAGGAGCTAGTGTTAGGTTTAGGGTTAGGAGCTAGGGTTAGGGGCTAGGGTTAGAATTACATTAAGGGTTAGGAGCTAGTGTTAGGTTTAGGGTTAGGAGCTAGGGTTAGGGTTAGAATTACATTAAGGGTTAGGGTTAGGAGCTAGTGTTTGGTTTATGGTTAAGGTTAGAATTAGTGTTAGGGTTAGAATTACGTTAAGGGTTAGGATCTAGGAGCTAATGTTAAGTTTAGGGTTTAAGGTTAGGATTAGAGTACAGGTTAGTGTTAGGTTTAGGTTTAGAGTTAGGGTAACTAACATTTTGAATGGGACTGAATTCTGCATCCCCACAAGATTAGGTGTACAAGACTGTGTGTGTGTGTGTGTGTGTTTGTGTGAAAGTTAGCTCCTTACATTGCTTTCTTTTGTTGACCCAGGGTGCTTTGGGATCAGAGCAGATCTTCCCTCCTTTCACTGTGTAGAAGCTGAAACAAAACAGAGAATATTACTACTAATGTATCAAATTAAATTGTATTGTTCACATACACATATTTAGCAGATGTTATATCGGGTTTAGAGAAATGCTTGTGTTCCTTGCTCTAACAGTGCAATAGTATCTCACTATTCACAACAATACACACAAATCTAAAAGTTAAAGAAAGGAATTAAGAAATATAGAAATATTAGGATGTGCAATGTCGGAGTGGCAATGACTAAAATAGATTAGAATATATTACAGTATATGCATATGAAATGAGTAAAGCAGTATGTAAACATGATTAAAGTGACTAGTGTTCCATTATTAAAATGACCAGTGATTCCATGTTTATGTACATAGGGCAGCAGCCTCTAAGGTGCAGGGTTGAGTAATCGGGTGGTAGGTGGCAAGTGATGGCTGTTTAAAAGTCTGATGGCCTTTTTTCAGTCTCTCGGTCCCAACTTTGATGCACCTGTACTGACCTCGCCTTCTGGATGGTAGCGGGATGAACAGACCATGGCTTGGGTGGTTGATGTCCTTGATCATCTTTTTTGCCTTCCTGTGACAACGGCTGCAGTAGATGTCCTGGTGGGCAGGCAGTGTGCTCCCGATGATGCGTTTGGCAGACCCCACCACCCTCTGGAGAGCCCTGCGCTTGCGGGCAGTGCAGTTGCTGTACCAGGTGGTTATACAGCCCGACAGGATGCTCTCAATTGTGCATCTGTAAAAGTTTGTGAGGCTCTTAGGGACCAAGGCACTGTTGCGCCTTCTTCACCACCCTGTAGGTATGGGTAGACGATTTCAGATTGTCAGTGATGTGTACGCCGAGAAATCTTTCCACCTTTTCCACTGCAGTCCCGTCGATGTGGATAGGAGCGTGCTCACTCTGCTGTTTTCTGAAGTCTACGATCATCTCCTTCGTTTTGTTGACATCGAGGGAAAGGTAATTTACCTGACACCACTATGCCAGGGCCCTCACCTCCTCCCTGTGGGCTGTCTCCTCGTTGTTGGTAATCAGGCCTACTGATGTTGTAGTCTGCAAACTTGATGATTGAGTTGGAGGCGTGCATGGCCTGAAAGTCATGGGTGAACAGGGAGTGCAGGAGATGGCTGAGTATGCAGCCTTGTGGGAACCCTGTGTTGAGAATCAGCAAAGTGGAGGTGTTGTTTCCTACCTTCACCACCTGCGGACAGCCCGTCAGGAAGTCCAGGACCAAGTTGCACCGGGTCGGGTTCAGACCCAGAGCCCCGAGCTTAATGATGAGCTTGGAGGGTCCTATGTTGTTGAAAGATGAGCTATTGTCAATGAACAGCATTCTTACATAGGTATTCCTCTTGTCCAGATGGGATAGGGCAGTGTGATGGCGATTGCATCGTCTGTGGATCTATTGGGGCACGAAGCAAATTGAAGTGGGTCTTGGGTGTCAGTTAAGGTAGAGGTGATGTGATCCTTTACTAGCCTCTCAAAGCACTTAATGCAATGAGTGCTACAAGGCGATAGTCATTGAGTTCAGTTACCTTTGCTTTCTTGGGTACAGGAACAATGGTGGACATCTTGAAGCAAGTGGGGACAGCCGATTGGGATAGGGAGAGATTGAATATGTTTGTAAACACTCCAGCCAGCTGCTCTGCGCATGCTCTGAGGAGGCAGCTTGGGATGCCATCTGGGCTGGCAGCCTTGTGAGGGTTAACACACTTGAATGTCTTACTCACGTTGGCCACGGAGAACAAGAGCCCACAGTCCTTGGGAGCGGGAGGTAGTACTGTGTTATCCACAAAGCTGGCGAAGAAGGTGTTTGGCTTGTCCGGGAGCAAGACGTCGGTGTCTGTGACGTGGCTGGTTTTACCTTTGTAATCCGTGATTGTCTGTAGACTCTGCCACATATGTCTCGTGTCTGAGCCATTGAATTGTGACTCCACTTTGTCTCTGAACTGACGTTTTGCCTGTTTAATTGCTTTACGGAAGGAATAACTACACTGTTTGCATCCAACCATATTCCCAGTCACCTTGCCATGGGGTGGTTCGCGCTTTCAGTTTTCCACAAATGTTGCTGTCTATCCACTGTTTCTGGATTGGGTAGGTTTTAATGGTCACAGCGGGAACAACATCGCCAATGCACTTCCTGGCAAACTCAGTCACCGTGTCAGTGTACACTACCGGTCAAAAGTTACAGAACACCAACTCATTCAAGGGTTTTTCTTTATTTGTATCATTTTCTACATTGTAGAATAATAGTGAAGACATCAAAACTACGAAATAACACACATGGAATCATGTAGAAACCAAAAAAGTGTTAAATAAATCTAAATATACTCTATATTTGAGATTCTTCAAATAGCCACCCTTTGCCTTGATGACAGCATTGCACACTCTTGGTATTCTCTCAACCAGCTTCATGAGGGAGTCACCTGGAATGCATTTCAATTAACAGGTGTGCCTTCTTAAAAGTTCATTTGTGGCATTTCTTTCCTTCTTAATGCGTTTGAGCCAATCAGTTGTGTTGTGAAAAGGTAGAGGGGTATACAGAACATAGCCCTTTTGGTAAAATACCAAGTACATATTATAGCAAGAACAGCTCAAATAAGCAAAGAGAAACCGCAGTCCATCATTACTTTAAGACATGAAGGTCAGTCAATGCAGAAAAATTCAAGAACTTTGAAAGTTTCTTCAAGTGAAGTTGCAAAAACCATCAAGCGCTATCATGAAACTGGCTCTCATGAGGACCGACACAGGAAAGGAAGACCCAGAGTTACCTCTGCTGCAGAGGATAAGTTCATTAGAATTACCAGCCTCAGAAATTGCAGCCCAAATAAATGCTTCACAGAGTTCAAGTAACAGTCACATCTCAACTTTAACTGTTCAGAGGAGACTGTGTGAATCAGGCCTTCATGGTTGAAGGACACCAATAATAATAAGAGACTTGGTTGGGCCAAGAAACACGAGCAATGGACATTAGACCGGTGGAAATTTGTGTTTTGGTCTGGAGTCCAAATTTGAGATTTTTGGTTCCAACCGCTGTGTCTTTGTGAGATGGGTTGTGGGTGAACGGATGATCTCCGCATGTGTATTTCCCACCGTGAAGCATGAAGGCGGAGGTGTTATGCCATTGGGGTGCTTTGCTGGTGACACTGTGATTTATTTCGAATTTAAGGCACACTTAACCAGCATGACTACCACAGAATTCTGCAGCAATACGCCATCTCATCTGGTTTACGCTTAGTGGGATAATCATTTGTTTTTCAACTGGACAATGACCCAACACACCTCTAGGCTGTGTAGGGGCTATTTGACCAAGAAGGAGAGTGATGGAGTGCTGCATCAGATGACCTGGCCTCCACAATCCCTCGACCTCAACCAAATTGAGATGGCTTGGGATGAGTCAGACTGCAGAGTGAAGAAAAAGCAGCCAACAACTGCTCAGCATATGTGGGAACTCCTTCAAGACTGTTGGAAAAGCATTCTTGGTGAAGCTGGTTGAGAGAATGCCAAGAGTGTGCAAAGCTGTCATCAAGACAAAGGGTGACTATTTGAAGAATCTAAAATCTAAAAATATACTTTTTCACACTTTTTTGGTTACTTCATGATTCCATATGTGTTATTTCATAGTTTTCATATCTTCACTATTATTCTACAATGTAGATAATGGTAAAAAAAAAAAACATTAAGAAAAACCCTTGAATGTGTAGGTGTTCTAAAACGTTTTACCGGTAGTGTATGTATCAATGTTATTCTCGGAGGCTACCAAACATATCTTGAAGCTTGGATTCCAATTGGTCAGACCAGCGTTGAATAGACTTTAGCACAGCTACTTCCTGTTTGAGTTTCTGCGTATAGGAAGGGAGGAGCAAAATTAAGTTGTGATCTGATTTGCCCAAGGGAGGGGGGGGCTTGCAGCCATCCTGGAAGGGTGAGTAGCAGTGATCAAGTGTTTTAGCAGCGTGAGTTCTACAGTCAATGTGTTGGTAGAACTTTGGTAGTGTTTTCCTCAAATCTGCTTTGTTACAACCCCCAGCTACAATAAATGTGGCCTCAGGATATGTGGTTTGCACAAAGTCCAGTGTAGTTCCTTGATGGCCATCGTGGTATCGGCTTGAGAGGGAATATACATGGATCTGACTAAAACTAAAAATAATTATCTTGGGAGGTAATACGGTCGGAATTTGATTGTGAGGTATTCTAGGTCGGATGAACTCAAGGACTTGAGTTTCAGTACGTTACCACAATCATACCATGAGAAGTTAATCATAATGTCACGCCCTGACCTTAGAGCGTTTTATGTCTCTATTTTGGTTTGGTCAGGGTGTGATTTGGGTGGGCATTCTATGTTCATTTTTCTATGATTTTGTATTTCTTTGTTTTGGCTGGGTATGGTTCTCAATCAGGGACAGCTGTCTATCGTTGTCTCTGATTGGGAACCATACTTAGGTAGCTTTTTCCCACATGGTTTTTGTGGGTACTTGTTTTCTGTTTAGTGTTTTGCACCCGACAGGAAAGTTTCAGTTTCATTTATTCACTTTGTCATTTTTGTTTCAGTTCGGGTTTAATAAAATGTCATGAACACTTACCACACTGTGCTTCGGTCCGATTCCTCCTCTTCAGAAGACGACATCCGTTACACATAAAACATACACCACCGAGTTAAACGTGTGTGTGTGTGTGTTTGAGACTTACACGATGGCATCAACACAGGGTGGCATGGCGTTTTGGATGTGGAATCCTTGCAGTCTAAATTTGATGTGAGAGTCAGACACTCTTGTGCAGCAACTTGTGGTTACCTTAGTTGGCCGACGATCTGATAGTTAAAAGGGAAGAAAGGAAGTGACAGGGAAAGGGAGACAGAGAAAGACAGAAATAAAATATTTAGACAGGCAGCCCAATTCTGTTCTTTTGTTTTTACTAATTGGTATTTTGATCAATCAGATCAGCTCTGAAAAAGATCTGATGTGAAAGAGATCTGATGTGATTGGTCAAAAGACCATTTAGTGGTTAAAATAAATGAGAATGGGCTGCCTGTGTAAACGCAGCCTCTGATCTCTAAACCATAAATATGATGTGTTTTTAGTTTGTATTTATTATGGATCCCCATTAGCTCTTCCTGGGGTCCAGCAAAATTAAGGCAGTTTATACAATTTCAAAAACATTACAATACATTCACAGATTTGTGTGCCCTCAGGCCCATACTCCCCCCTACCACATATCTACAGTACTAAATCCATGTGTATGTATAGTGCGTATGTTATCGTGTGTGTGTGTATGCATGTGTCTGTGCCAATGTTTGTGTTGCTTCACAGTCCCCCGCTGTTCCATAAGGTTTTTTTTATCTGTTTTTTAAATCTAATTTTACTGTTGGCATGAGTTACTTGATGTGGAATAGAGTTCCATGTAGTCATGGCTCTATGTAGTACTGTGTGCCTCCCATAGTCTGTTCTGGACTTGGGGACTGTGTAGAGACCTCTTGTGTCATGTCTTGTGGGGTATGCATGGGTGTCCGAGCTGTGTGCCAGTAGTTTAGACAGACAGCTCGGTGCATTCAACAATACCTCTCATAAATAAAAGTAGCGATGAAGTCAATCTCTCCTCCACTTTCAGCCATGAGAGATTGACATGCATATTATTAATATTAGCTCTCTGTGTATATCCAAGGGCCAGCCGTGCTGCCCTATTCTGCGCCAATTGCAATTTTCCTAAGTCCTTTTTTTGTGGCACCTGACCACACGACTGAACAGTAGAGGGTGCGACAAAACTAGGGCCTGTAGGACCTTCCTCGTTGATAGTGTTGTTAAGAAGGCAGAGCATCATTTTATTATAGACAGACTTCTCCCCATCTGAGCTACTACAGCATTAATATGTTTTGACCATAACAGTTTCCAATCTAGGGTGTCATGACATTGGCCTCTTTGGGTATAGCAAGCCCCATCCCCCTCTCCCTGTCTCCCCCTTGCCTCCTTCAACTAGGTTGCTGTGGTCAGAGAGACGTCGTAAATTCCTGAAGATCTCCTCATGGACACACAGTATAAGAGGCAGAGTAAAATTTCATAGAGGACAAAGGAATTCCTTCCACCTCACAGAACTTGAGGTACGAACAAATTTCATGTTTCGGAGAAAGTATAAAAGATCGGTGAAGAATCCAGCTACGAACTGGTCCGTTTGTCACAACTTGGGGAAGCTCATGGGAGACAGTGTGGCCACATTACCATAACGCTGTTTATATAATAGCCTCAGATATGAGGTTTACATCTAATTGTTGTATAAGATGAATGAGTGAGGATGATACTGTTTGTATAATTGTGTAATATTATTTTGGACTGTTTAATGAAGGAAAATGCAATTCCCTTTTGATTTGAACTAAATCAGAGGACCGCCCCTGAGCCCAGTTAGGGTCAGACGTCCTGGGACTGCCCTTTTTCGGCCCTTCCGAATAAAACCCCAACTCGGGTTTTCGATCAGCAGACCGAGCTTACCTCAATTACGAGATGGCTAAAGGTTGCAGACCATGTTTTTCTCCATTAGGGGAGACAAAGGTTGTAGACCATTGATGAATATTTTACCATACCACGTGGTTAAAGTCTTAGACTATCGATACAGACAGAATAAGAACAAGTCTTTGATATTAATTACTAGTCTGCAGCTAGGAATTCGGTATCATTGAACGCAAAGAACGACAACCGCCAAAACGTCCATTCTATAACGAAACGAATGAATGTCACTCTGAACTATCCACTATAACCACGACAGAGAGAGGGAGAGAGATGTACAATTCTACAAAATAAATTAACTTTTCACCAGCGATCAAGATGACACACTGAGCGTAAATATATATATTGATTGCAATTGTTCCCAAATGAGTGAGCGTTCATGTGTAAAGGATTAGCATTTCAATTGTTATAATTATCACTCTGTAGTGATTTCTTAGTCGACCCCCTTTTGTCAAACAAGCTGCCATGCCGGTTTAGCCCACTAGGGGCACATTCTCACTTCATGTAACCACATGTACCTTGTATGTTTGTTTATGCATTTCTGTGAATTACTTAGTTAGTAATAAATCAATTATTTAAGACAATTGATGTATGGATGACTCATAGTGAAGACTGGGTTCGTGCAGTTTACGACGTTTGGAATGAGACTAACGTGAGGTAAAGTAAATAATTCATTAATTCGAAGACTAATTGATCAGGTAAATTATCTGAAAAGTTATTTTAGGAAATTATAACTTTGTAATCTGAATATTTTTCCTTGATGCCCCGACTTCCTAGTTAATTAGTTAAGTGATTAAGTGGTTAAGGTTATTTAATCAGTTGATCGCGTAATAACTAATTACAGAGAATCGTTGATCAAATCTATCAGTCTTCAGTTAATGATGGTAAAGACACGACAAGGGATACTCCAAGCAGTTTAGTCATCTCAACTTGCTCAATTTCCACATGATTTATTACAAGATTTACTTGAGGTTTAAGGTTTAGTGAGTATTTTGTTCCAAATACGATGCTTTTAGTTTTAGAAATATTTAGGGCTAACATATTCCTTGCCACCCACTCTGAAACTAACAGCAGCTCTTTGTTGAGTGTTGCAGTCATTTCAGTCGCTGTAGTAGCTGACGTGTATAGTGTTGAGTCATCCACGTACATAGACACTCTGGCTTTATTCAAAGTTAGTGGCATGTCGTTTGTAAAAATAGAAAAAAAACAAGGGGCATAAACAGCTACGCTGGGGAATTCCTGATTCTAACTGGATTATATTTGAGAGGCTTCCATTTTAAAGAGCACCCTCTGTGTTCTGTTAGATAAGTAACTCTTTGTCCACATTATAGCAGCGGGTGTAAAGCCATCATAACACATACATTTTTCCAGCAGCAGACTATGATCGATAATGTCAAAAGCTGCACTGAAGTCTAACAAGACAGCCCCCACAATCATTTCATCATAAATTTCTCTCAGCCAATCATCAGTCATTTGTGTAAGTGCTGTGCTTGTTGAGTGTCCTTCCCTATAAGCATGCTGAAATTCTGTTGTTAATGTTAACTGTGAAGTAGCATTGTCAAACACCATTTTTTTCAGAAGTTTACTAAGGGTTGGTAACATGCTGATTTGTTGGCTATTTGAGCCAGTAAATTAGGTTTTACTATTCTTGGGTAGCGGAATGTCTTTAGCTCCCCTCCAGGCCTGAGGGCACACGCTCTCTAGTAGGCTTAAATTGAAGATGTGGCATATTGTCTGTTATTATCTTCAGTAATTTTCCATCCAGATTGTCAGATCCCGGTGGCTTGTCATTGTTGATAGACAACAATCATTTTTTCACCTCTTCCACACTTAACTTAACCACACTTGACTTAACGAATTCAAAAGTACAATTATTGTCTTTCATAATTTTGTCCGATATACTTGGATGTGTAGTGTCAGCGTTTGTTGCTGGCATGTCATCCCTAAGTTTGCTAATCTTGCCAATGAAAAAGTAATTAAAGAAGTTGGCAATATCAGTGGGTTTTGTGATGAACGAGTCATCTGAGTCAATGAATGAAAGAGCTGAGTTGGCTTTTTTCCCCAAAATGTAATTGAAGGTGCCCCAAAGCTTTTTACTATAATTCTTTATATCATTTCTCTTTGTTTCATAGTGTAGTTCCTTTTTCTTTTTCTTTAGTTTAGTCACATGATTTCTTAAATTTGCAGTACATTTGCCAATCAGTTGGGCTGCTAGACTTATCTGCCATACCTTTCGCCTCATCCCTCTCAGCCATACAATTTTTCAATTCCTCATCAAACCAAGGGGATTTAACAGTTTTTACAGTCATTTTCTTAATGGATGTGTGCTTATTAGTAATTGGAATAAGTAGTTTCATAAATGTGTCAAGTGCAGGGTCTGGTTGCTCCTCAATACACACCACAGACCTGCAAATTTTCTTTATATCATCAACATATGAACACAACTGTATGTTCACATATGAACACACTATTGTATGACCTCTTATACACTACATTAGGCCCAGCCTTTGGAACTTTGGTTTTCCTAGATATGGCTGTTATATTGTGATCACTACATCCTATGGATTTGGATACTGTTTTAAAGCAAATATCAGCAGTGTCAGTAAAGATGTGATCAATACATGTTGATGATTTATTTCCTGTGCTGTTTGTAACTACCCTGGTAGGTTTACTGACAACCTGATCCAGGTTGCAGCCACTGGTTACAGTTTGAAGTTTTTTCCTGAGTGGGCAGCTTGATGAGAGCCAGTCAATATTTAAATCACCCAGAAAATATACCTCTGTTGATATCACATACATTATCAAGCATTTCACACATATTATCCAGATACTGTCTGTTTGCTCTTGGTGGTCTATAGCAGCTTCACACCAGAATGGGCTTTAGGTGAGGCAGATGAACCTGTAGTCATATTACTTCAACAGTATTTAACATAACATCGTCTCTAAGCTTTACAGGAATGTGGTTCTGAATATAGACCGTAACACCTCCTCTGTTGGCATTTCTGTCTTTTCTGTAGATGTTATAAACATGTATTGCTACCACTGTAACATCAAAGGTATTATCTAAGTGAGTTTCAGAGATAGTCAGTCTGTTACAAGCAAGTTATTGACTTCATGGACCTTGTTTCCTAGGCTACATATGTTAATATGGGCTATTTTTAGCAATTTTCTGGGTTGTTTGATTGTTTTTAATGCTTTACTGGGAAGCTTATCAGAGGTAGACTTACTCATGTTATTTACATTGGAGATGATCGTGCAGGGTGAGCTGCATAAAGCTGAGACACTGACAGGAAACCATGTGACCTGGCCTATCTCAGAGGTGTCAGAGGTCTACTGAAGATGCAGTATATTCAAACGGTTAGTTATCATTCCCCCATGTAAAAATAAACAGTTAAAAGTATTTTAAATGCATAGAGAACTGTGGTTCCTGGACCACTCTGGATCCAAGAGGTCTGAGTTGTAGGAGGTCTGTCGAAAGCCTGCCAATTACAGTAACTCAATGGAAACTTTAACCAAATTGTAACATTTTCTGCATTTTAATGTGAGTGTATATAGCATAATATAGATATTATATATTCATATATAGTTATAGAATGTATACAATATAATGTGGTAATCAATCACTACATCATCAATCAATCATCCAATGAATTAATCAATCAGTGAATCAGTACTCACAGTTAGCAGACACAGAGGTGAGGTACACACACATGGTGATCAGGAGGGCCAGAGAGAGGGTCCTGGATTGGAACACGGACATGCTGGCTGACTGACTAATTGACTGGCTTACTAACTGGCTGGACGGATGGACAGATTGATGTACCGACTGTTCGACAGACCAACAGAGACAGATAGCTACTCTGCTAGGCACTAAACTACGGAGACGGGTCGGAGGTCTACTGATTGGTCTGGTAACCGTGGCGATGAGTCTGTCTGGAAGGCAGGGGAAGTGTCAGGTTTTGTATCTCACTGTGGGTTACATTCACAGCATGAGTGGCAAGTCCCACCTTGCTTTGTTCATGTGTGTGTCATTGTACAATGTGGTCAGTATTGGTAATGGTAAATTCACACCTCCGCCCCTCTCTCTCTCCCTTTCTGTCTTTATTTCACCCCCTACTACCTCACTTGACAAACCACCAACACTCCAACCCCCTGCAGCAGTCTTTCTGAGAAGGATGGATTAATTAAAGGTACACACACACACACACACACACACTAAAACGTGGGAACAACTGATGCTGCAAATGCATGGTGTTTTTTTCTGTGTCCCGTGATGTCAGACTGACGACACCAAATAACATCATTTTATTTCAGTTTGTTTCAGTTCCAGCAAAGTTTCGTAGATTTCCTGATGTTTACACCTAAGTTGAATAAATAAGCATAAAATGAAATTCTTAAAGCTGCAATATGTAACTTTATGAGTGACCAGACCAAATTCACATGGAAAAGTAGTTATAGATCTGTCATTCTCATTGAAAGGAAGTCTAAGAGGTAGTAAATCTGTTCTATGAGTGCTATTTCAATGCTTCCAGTTCTTAAGTTTCGTTTTTGAGTCTTTTACTTTTGGTTTTGTACACCAGATTCAAACAGCTGAAAATACAGTATTCTTGGTTATGTAAAATATATTTCACAGCGGTTTAGATGGTACAATGATTCTCTACACTATTGCTTGCACTATTGTCACAATGCGCAGTGTGGTAAGTGTTCATGACATTTTATTAAACCCGAACTGAAACAAAAATGACAAAGCGAATAAATGAAACTGAAACAGACCTGTCAGGTGCAAAACACTAAACAGAAAACAACTACTCACAAAAACCATGTGGGAAAAAGCTACTTAAGTATGGTTCCCAATCAGAGACAATGATAGACAGCTGTCCCTGATTGAGAACCATACCCGGCCAAAACAAAGAAATACAAAATCATAGAAAAAATAACATAGAATGCCCACCCAAATCACACCCTGACCAAACCAAAATAGAGACCTAAAAAGCTCTCTAAGGTCAAACAAACTGAAATTACGCAAACTATTAGAATTTTACCAATCAGGAAGTGGTGGAGCGATTTCTGCATATTGCAAGTTTAAAATAACATTGATTAATAAAAAAAAAATACAAAGTAAATGTGTAAGTAAATAAATACATTTATTAGATAGCATTGATAACTCGGCAGGGGTTAGAGTGGTGGACTAGTAACCGGAAGGTTGCAAGTTCAAACCCCCGAGCTGACAAGGTACAAATCTGTCGTTCTGCTCCTGAACAGGCAGTTAACCCCACTGTTCCTATATAATAAAAAAAATTGACATGATGAAGTACTTGAATAAATTAATAAATAAACACATGAGATACTGGTTTAAAATATAATTCATAATAACTATAACAACACTAATGAATTCTGTAACCACTGCCTCTTCAAATCAGGGCTGATTGGAAAAAGCTGTTCAAAAGAGGGCATTCTATTATCAAATCCTTTTACTCCCTGACGAAGGCCGTGCAGCCGAAACGTGTCTGCATTTTTAAACTTTGTTTCCATTGAACATGCCATACAAATAGGCATTTTAATTTATTATATGAAGAGGGCCTTGATCCTCTTCTGTCTACCAAAACAAACTATTGTGTACCTTAGCAGCACTTCCCTGCCTACTTATGTTCTCCAACTCTAGTAACCCATTTTACATGATGATGACAACTGAATAAATTATAGCTAGTTATTCAGACTATGAAAAACATCAATATGAATAAGATATTCAATATGAATGTAATATGCATATTGGATGTCTGCTTTTTAGATATGAAAAAGTGGAATATCAGAGGAGCTTCAGCCATTGGCAGTGATTCTATTGGTTGGATGTTGACTGCTGAGTTGAGGCATTCTTGTCGATTCCCGATGATGGGAGGAGGAGAGAGGGAGAGGAGAGGAAGAGTTAGAGGAAGGAGAGGAAGAGATAGAGGGAGGAGAGGAGGAGGCAGGGAAAAGAGAGGAGAGGAGATAGGGAGGAGAGAGGTGTGAGAGGAAGGTACGGATGGAAAAGAGGAGGAAGCAGGGAAAGGAGGAGAAAACAGAGGGAGGAGAAGAGGTGAGAGAGGGCGGAGAGGAGGGTAAGGAGGTAGTGGTATGGGGTGGAGGTGGAGGTGAGAGAGAGTGGAGAGGAGGGTAAGGAGGTAGTGGTATGGGGTGGAGGTGGAGGTGAGAGAGAGCGGAGAGGAGGGTAAGGAGGTAGTGGTATGGGGTGGAGGTGGAGGTGAGAGAGGGCGGAGAGGAGGGTAAGGAGGTAGTGGTGAGAGAGGGCGGAGAGGAGGGTAAGGAGGTAGTGGTATGGGGTGGAGGTGGAGGTGAGAGAGAGCAGAGAGGAGGGTAAGGAGGTAGTGGTGAGAGAGGGCGGAGAGGAGGGTAAGGAGGTAGTGGTATGGGGTGGAGGTGGAGGTGAGAGAGAGCGGAGAGGAGGGTAAGGAGGTAGTGGTATGGGGTGGAGGTGGAGGTGAGAGAGGGCGGAGAGGAGGGTAAGGAGGTAGTGGTATGGGGTGGAGGTGGAGGTGAGAGAGGTCGAAGAGGAGGGTAAGGAGGTAGTGGTATGGGGTGGAGGTGGAGGTGAGAGAGAGCAGAGAGGAGGGTAAGGAGGTAGTGGTGAGAGATTAGAGAGGAGGGTAAGGAGGTGGAGGTGAGAGAGGGCGGAGAGGAGGGTAAGGAGGTAGTGGTATGGGGTGGAGGTGGAGGTGAGAGAGGTCGGAGAGGAGGGTAAGGAGGTAGTGGTATGGGGTGGAGGTGGAGGTGAGAGAGGTCGGAGAGGAGGGTAAGGAGGTAGTGGTATGGGGTGGAGGTGGAGGTGAGAGAGAGCGGAGAGGAGGGTAAGGAGGTAGTGGTATGGGGTGGAGGTGGAGGTGAGAGAGGTCGGAGAGGAGGGTAAGGAGGTAGTGGTATGGGGTGGAGGTGGAGGTGAGAGAGGGCGGAGAGGAGGGTAAGGAGGTAGTGGTATGGGGTGGAGGTGGAGGTGAGAGAGGGCAGAGAAGAGGGTAAGGAGGTAGTGGTATGGGGTGGAGGTGGAGGTGAGAGAGAGCAGAGAGGAGGGTAAGGAGGTAGTGGTATGGGGTGGAGGTGGAGGTGAGAGAGGTCGGAGAGGAGGGTAAGGACGTAGTGGTATGGGGTGGAGGTGGAGGTGAGAGAGAGCGGAGAGGAGGGTAAGGAGGTAGTGGTGAGAGAGGGCGGAGAGGAGGGTAAGGAGGTAGTGGTATGGGGTGGAGGTGGAGGTGAGAGAGAGCGGAGAGGAGGGTAAGGAGGTAGTGGTATGGGGTGGAGGTGGAGGTGAGAGAGAGTGGAGAGGAGGGTAAGGAGGTAGTGGTATGGGGTGGAGGTGGAGGTGAGAGAGAGCGGAGAGGAGGGTAAGGAGGTAGTGGTGAGAGAGGGCGGAGAGGAGGGTAAGGAGGTAGTGGTATGGGGTGGAGGTGGAGGTGAGAGAGAGCGGAGAGGAGGGTAAGGAGGTAGTGGTATGGGGTGGAGGTGGAGGTGAGAGAGAGCGGAGAGGAGGGTAAGGAGGTAGTGGTATGGGGTGGAGGTGGAGGTGAGAGAGAGCGGAGAGGAGGGTAAGGAGGTAGTGGTATGGGGTGGAGGTGGAGGTGAGAGAGAGCGGAGAGGAGGGTAAGGAGGTAGTGGTATGGGGTGGAGGTGGAGGTGAGAGAGAGCGGAGAGGAGGGTAAGGAGGTAGTGGTATGGGGTGGAGGTAGTGGTGAGAGAGAGCGGAGAGGAGGGTAAGGAGGTAGTGGTATGGGGTGGAGGTGGAGGTGAGAGAGAGCGGAGAGGAGGGTAAGGAGGTAGTGGTATGGGGTGGAGGTGGAGGTGAGAGAGAGCGGAGAGGAGGGTAAGGAGGTAGTGGTATGGGGTGGAGGTGGAGGTGAGAGAGGTCGGAAGGGAGAGCGAGAGAAATGTTGAGCTCAGACGGGCCATTCTAGAAAGGAACAAATTACAATCAGTTGTATTTTCTCAGTTGTTCTTTCCTGTGTGTGTGTGTGTGTGTGTGTGTGTGTGTGTGTATGTGTGTATGTGTGTGTATGTGTGTGTATGTGTGATTTTTAACTTACTCAAACTGATGAATCTTGCGGCGTACCCAGGGTTGTTTATGGTAACTACAGAACAGACCCTTCTTCGTCTCAAAGCTGCAGGAGAAACACAGTGTTAACACTGAAACTGAATTGGTTGGACACAACATGTCTGGGGGCTTTGACACAACATGGCCACTACATACTGTAAAGCACTTTGTGACAACATATGAGACTGGATAAACCTAAATGAAATAGACTAAAAGTTCCTTACATGACGGCCCGTACACAAGAAGCGTTATAGTTCTGAATCCAGTAGCCTGTGATGGGATCGTTCACCTCTGTCCTAGACACTGTCT
Source organism: Oncorhynchus mykiss (assembly GCF_057628025.1). Classification (NCBI taxonomy): domain Eukaryota; kingdom Metazoa; phylum Chordata; class Actinopteri; order Salmoniformes; family Salmonidae; genus Oncorhynchus; species Oncorhynchus mykiss. Next base: position 14,332,737 of record NC_143036.1, on the reverse strand, counting down.
TACAGCACGACACCAGCTTTTCTGCATCTACTGAGGAGGGAGAAGAGTTTACATATGTTCAAACAAATCCTCTTGACCTGGCAATCACTTCAAAAACCATGTATCCTGTTACATCCCAGCTCTAATCCCCTAACACTCACTCCCTTCCCCTTACCTGTCCCAGTCCAGCCCAGCTCTAACACACACTCCCTTCCCCTTACCTGTCCCAGTCCAGCCCAGCTCTAACACACACTCCCTTCCCCTTACCTGTCCCAGTCCAGCCCAGCTCTAACACACACTCCCTTCCCCTTACCTGTCCCAGTCCAGCCCAGCTCTAACACTCACTCCCTTCCCCTTACCTGTCCCAGTCCAGCCCAGCTCTAACACACACTCCCTTCCCCTTACCTGTCCCAGTCCAGCCCAGCTCTAACACTCACTCCCTTCCCCTTACCTGTCCCAGTCCAGCCCAGCTCTAACACTCACTCCCTTCCGCTTACCTGTCCCAGTCCAGCCCAGCTCTAACACACACTCCCTTCCCCTTACCTGTCCCAGTCCAGCCCAGCTCTAACACACACTCCCTTCCGCTTACCTGTCCCAGTCCAGCCCAGCTCTAACACACACTCCCTTCCCCTTACCTGTCCCAGTCCAGCCCAGCTCTAACACACACTCCCTTCCCCTTACCTGTCCCAGTCCAGCCCAGCTCTAACACACACTCCCTTCCCCTTACCTGTCCCAGTCCAGCCCAGCTCTAACACACACTCCCTTCCCCTTACCTGTCCCAGTCCAGCCCAGCTCTAACACTCACTCCCTTCCGCTTACCTGTCCCAGTCCAGCCCAGCTCTAACACACACTCCCTTCCCCTTACCTGTCCCAGTCCAGCCCAGCTCTAACACACACTCCCTTCCCCTTACCTGTCCCAGTCCAGCCCAGCTCTAACACACACTCCCTTCCCCTTACCTGTCCCAGTCCAGCCCAGCTCTAACACTCACTCCCTTCCCCTTACCTGTCCCAGTCCAGCCCAGCTCTAACACACACTCCCTTCCCCTTACCTGTCCCAGTCCAGCCCAGCTCTAACACACACTCCCTTCCCCTTACCTGTCCCAGTCCAGCCCAGCTCTAACACACACTCCCTTCCCCTTACCTGTCCCAGTCCAGCCCAGCTCTAACACTCACTCCCTTCCCCTTACCTGTCCCAGTCCAGCCCAGCTCTAACACACACTCCCTTCCCCTTACCTGTCCCAGTCCAGCCCAGCTCTAACACACACTCCCTTCCCCTTACCTGTCCCAGTCCAGCCCAGCTCTAACACTCACTCCCTTCCCCTTACCTGTCCCAGTCCAGCCCAGCACTAACACACACTCCCTTCCCCTTACCTGTCCCAGTCCAGCCCAGCTCTAACACACACTCCCTTCCCCTTACCTGTCCCAGTCCAGCCCAGCTCTAACACACACTCCCTTCCCCTTACCTGTCCCAGTCCAGCCCAGCTCTAACACTCACTCCCTTCCCCTTACCTGTCCCAGTCCAGCCCAGCTCTAACACACACTCCCTTCCCCTTACCTGTCCCAGTCCAGCCCAGCTCTAACACTCACTCCCTTCCCCTTACCTGTCCCAGTCCAGCCCAGCTCTAACACACACTCCCTTCCCCTACCTGTCCCAGTCCAGCCCAGCTCTAACACTCACTCCCTTCCCCTTACCTGTCCCAGTCCAGCCCAGCTCTAACACACACTCCCTTCCCCTTACCTGTCCCAGTCCAGCCCAGCTCTAACACACACTCCCTTCCCCTTACCTGTCCCAGTCCAGCCCAGCTCTAACACACACTCCCTTCCCCTTACCTGTCCCAGTCCAGCCCAGCTCTTCCTTCCTGCTGACTCAACACTCTCTATCTCCCTGGGAAAGAGGAAGGAACCACATCTAACACACACAGAGAATGTCCCGTTATCATGCTTTTCTTAGCACCTCACACTGAGAGGAGAAGGGCCACAGGAAAAATAGATCATGTGTTTGCCTGTCTGACTGACTGACTCATGAAGAAATGTTCAGATTATGCAATATAATTATAACAGTTTCGGTCAATAGTCCTTTATTTGCTCCTTTTATAACCTAATGTAGGTCTCTGGACCAAAACACTGGTTCAACTAGAACAGCATTCTCTGTGAGTTGAGGGGGTCACTAGCAGTAGTGGCTAAGGGCCAGTAGGGGCCAGGGGAATGGGCATCCCTGGTAGAAAAGATGTGCAGTGACATCACCACAGCCCAGTGACACGATGGAGTGTCATAACCTTTGACTGTATTCAGCCTTTACATCTCATCACCATGGAGATACTCAAACAGGTCTTGTGTTCTCTGATTGTGTGTAATTGTAAAGTAATTTGAGCTTTGAGAGAATGAAAGGTTTTATACAAATCATGTTTTTAATGTATTATCACAGCATAAGAAATAGGAAATAAATGAATACAAATGCCTTAAATACACCTAAATTAATAGATAATATCAATGAGTAGAAAACATTAATGCAGGAATGAAGTTAAAATAAATAATGAAGTAAAGAGAGTTTGAAATACTCAGTCACAGCAGACAGTTAAAGAAAACAGTTCTGGTGGGAGGAACATCTTCATCTCCACTAACTTCTTATCTTAGTTCTGTAGTTCCTGAAAAAGAGAGTCTGCTGAACCTGAATCCCCTTCTACTGGTGGTGATGGTGATGATAGTGGTGGTTTTGATGATGATGATGATAGTAGTCTAGAATCATGGTCTGATGATCATTTTATCAGTTGGAAACACTTTATTTTCTCTGTAGAGAGAGAGAGAGAGAGAGAGAGAGAGAGAGAGAGAGAGAGAGAGAGAGAGAGACAGAGAGAGAGAGAAAGACAGAGAGAGAGCGAGAGAGACAGAGACAGAGAGAGAGAGAGAGAGAGAGAGAGAGAGAGAGAGAGAGAGTGTTTAGGGTGTGGTGAGTAGGGGTTGACCGGTTCCAGTGACACTAACTCAGCAGTGAGCCATTTGGCCTGGGTGTTGATGTGCTTAATCTTCCCCCTACTGGTGAAACTGAAGAAGTACAGAAAGATAGAGGGGAAGAGGTAGAGACAGAGCTGTATTTCCTATTACACTGTGACAAATACTCAGACCTAAGAGAATCTTTCTTTCCCAAAAGTATCATTCAGTACAAAGAATTCGGAGCTACAAAAGATGAAGAAAAACATCTAATATTTATTGGTTGAAAAGCCTAAATGTGGGGCAGCCAGTGAAAAGTGCAATGTAATATCAATAATGTTCCCCATTTTGATTTGTTTTGGCTTTCATACCATGTCATGTGTCTCAGTCAAGTTGAGACTGGTCTACTACTATTGCTTTAATGTATTATTATTCTCATTAATATTGTTGTTGTAGTTGCTGGTAATCACATTTCCACTACAACTATTATTATTATTATTATTATTATTACTATTACCATTTGTTGTTATGTGTATATTTTGAGAATGTAAGTCATTTAACTTGCCATGTCTAGAAAGTCTAGTGAATTTACAGTTTTTCTCAATTGCTAGTTGATGATGATGATGATGATGATGATAGTAGTCTAGAATCATGGTCTGATGATAATTTTATCAGTTGGAAACACTTTATTTTCTCTGTAGAGAGAGAGAGAGAGAGGGAGAGAGAGAGAGAGAGAGAGAGAGAGAGCAAGAGAGAGAGAGAGAGAGAGAGAGAGAGAGACAGAGAGAGAGAGAAAGACAGAGAGAGAGCGAGAGAGACAGAGACAGAGAGAGAGAGAGAGAGAGAGAGAGAGAGAGAGAGAGAGAGTGTTTAGGGTGTGGTGAGTAGGGGTTGACCGGTTCCAGTGACACTAACTCAGCAGTGAGCCATTTGGCCTGGGTGTTGATGTGCTTAATCTTCCCCCTACTGGTGAAACTGAAGAAGTACAGAAAGATAGAGGGGAAGAGGTAGAGACAGAGCTGTATTTCCTATTACACTGTGACAAATACTCAGACCTAAGAGAATCTTTCTTTCCCAAAAGTATCATTCAGTACAAAGAATTCGGAGCTACAAAAGATGAAGAAAAACATCTAATATTTATTGGTTGAAAAGCCTAAATGTGGGGCAGCCAGTGAAAAGTGCAATGTAATATCAATAATGTTCCCCATTTTGATTTGTTTTGGCTTTCATACCATGTCATGTGTCTCAGTCAAGTTGAGACTGGTCTACTACTATTGCTTTAATGTATTATTATTCTCATTAATATTGTTGTTGTAGTTGCTGGTAATCACATTTCCACTACAACTATTATTATTATTATTATTATTATTACTATTACCATTTGTTGTTATGTGTATATTTTGAGAATGTAAGTCATTTAACTTGCCATGTCTAGAAAGTCTAGTGAATTTACAGTTTTTCTCAATTGCTAGTTGATGATGATGATGATAGTAGTCTAGAATCATGGTCTGATGATAATTTTATCAGTTGGAAACACTTTATTTTCTCTGTAGAGAGAGAGAGAGAGAGAGAGAGAGAGAGAGAGAGAGAGAGAGAGAGAGAGAGAGAGAGAGAGAGAGACAGAGAGAGAGCGAGAGAGACAGAGAGAGAGAGAGAGAGAGAGAGAGAGAGAGAGAGAGAGAGAAAAGCCTTTGAAGCCTCAATTTGGCATGAGGGTCTGCTATACAAATTAATGGGAAGTGGTGTTGGGGGGAAAACATATGACATTATAAAATCCATGTACACAAACAACAAGTGTGCGATAAAAATTGGCAAAAAACACACACATTTCTTTCCACAGGGCCATGGGTTGAGACAGGGATGCAGCTTAAGCCCCACCCTCTTCAACACAAAGTCTGCTGCCTCAGTTTGTATGATGGCAATTTGCATATACTCCAGAATGTTATAAAGAGTGATCAGATGCAATAAATTGCAAAGTCCCTCTTTGCCATGCAAATTAACTGAATCCCAAAACAAACATTTCCACTGCATTTCAGGCCTGCCACAAAAGGACCAGCTGACATCATGTCAGTGATTCTCTCGTTAACACAGGTGTGTGTTGACGAGGACAAGGCTGGAGATCACTCTGTCATTCTGATTGAGTTCGAATAACAGACTGGAAGCTTCAAAAGGAGGGTGGTGCTTGGAATCATTGTTCTTCCTCTGTCAATCATGGTTACCTGCAAGGAAACACGTGCCGTCATCATTGCTTTGCACAAAAAGGGCTTCACAGGCAAGGATATTGCTGGCAGTAAGATTGCACCTAAATCAACCATTTATCGGATCATCGAGAACTTCAAGGAGAGTGGTTCAATTGTTGTGAAGAAGGCTTCAGGGCGCCCAAGAAAGTCCAGCAAGCGCCAGGACCGTCTCTTAAAGTTGATTCAGCTGCGGGATCGGTGCACCACCAATACAGAGCTTGCTCAGGAATGGCAGCAGGCAGGTGTGAGTGCATCTGCACAGACAGTGAGGTGAAGTGGTGTCAAGAAGGGCAGCAAAGAAGCCACTTCTCTCCAGGAAAAACATCAGGGACAGACTGATATTCTGCAAAAGGTACAGGGATTGGACTGCTGAGGACTGGGGTAAAGTAATTTTCTCTGATGAATCCCCTTTCCGATTGTTTGGGGCATCCGGAAAAAAGCTTGTCCGGAGAAGACAAGGTGAGCACTACCATCAGTCCTGTGTCATGCCAACAGTAAAGCATCCTCTCTTCTCACAATGTTGCCTAAGAACACAGCCATGAATAAAGAATGGTACCAACACATCCTCCGAGAGCAACTTCTCCCAACCATCCAGGAACAGTTTGGTGACGAACAATGCCTTTTCCAGCATGATGGAGCACCTTGCCATAAGGCAAAAGTGATAACTAAGTGGCTCAGGGAACAAAACATTGATATTTTGGGTCCATGGCCAGGAAACCCCCCCAGACCTTAATCCCATTGAGAACTTGTGGTCAATCCTCAAGAGGCGGGTGGACAAACAAAAACACACAAATTCTGACAAACTCCAAGCATTGATTATGTAAGAATGGGCTGCCATCAGTCAGGATGTGGTTCTGAAGTTAATTGACAGCATGCCAAGGCGGATTGCAAAGGTCTTGAAAAAGAAGGGTCAACACTGCAAATATTGACTCTTTGCATCAACTTCATGTAATTGTCAATAAAAGCCTTTGGCACTTATGAAATGCTTGTAATTATACTTCAGTATTCCATAGTAACATCTGACAAAAATATCTAAAGACACTGAGGCAGCAGACTTTGTGAAAATTAATATTTGTGTTATTCTCAAAACTTTTGGCCACAACTGTACATCAACGAATTGGCAAGAGCAATAGAACAGTCTGCAGCACCTGGCCTCAACATACTAGAATCTGAAGTCAAATGTCTACTGTTTGCTGATGATCTGGTGTCACGCCCTGACCATAGTTTGCTTTGTGTGTTTATATGTTTTGTTTGGTCAGGGTGTGGGCATTCTATGTTGTATGTCTAGTTTGTCTGTTTCTGTGTTTGGCCTGATATGGTTCTCAATCAGAGGCAGGTGTTAGTCATTGTCTCTGATTGGGAACCATATTTAGGTAGCCTGTTTTGTCATTGTGGGTTGTGGGTGATTGTCTATGTGTAGTGTTTGTGTCAGCACGATTGTGCATTAGCTAATGATAATGCATACCCACGGTTGTCACGTTGTTGTTTTGTAGTGTTCAGTTTTTTTTCCATTAAAATGACGAACACTTACCACGCCGCATCTTGGTCCTCCTCTCTATCTCCAGACAACATCCGTGACATCTGGTGCTTCTGTCACCAACCAAGGAGGGCCTACAGCAGCACCTAGATCTTCTGCACAGATTCTGTCGGACCTGGGCCCTGACAGTAAATCTCAGTAACACAAAAATAATGGTGTTCCATAAAAGGTCCAGTCGCCAGGACCACAAATACAAATTCCATCTAGACACCGTTGCCCTACAGCACACAAACTATACTACATACCTCGGTCTAAACATCAGCGCAACAGGTAACTTCCACAAAGCTGTGAATGATCTGAGAGACAAGGCAAGAAGGGCCTTCTATAGCCTTGCTATTGAGAAAGGCCGCCGTAGGAAGACCTGGCTCTCAAGAGAAGACAGGCTTTCCACTTAAAAGTAGGTGGAAACTGAGCTGCACTTCCTAATCTCCTGCCAAATATATGACCATATTAGAGATATATATTTCTCTCAGATTACACAGATCCACAAAGAATTCGAAAACAAACCCAATTTTGATAAACTCCCATATCTACTGGGTGAAATGCCACAGTGTGCCATCACAGCAGCAAGATGTGTGACCTGTTGCTACAAGAAAAGGACAACCAGCAAATAACAAACACCATTGTAAATACAACATTTATTTTCCCTTTAACTATTTGCACATCGTTACAACACAGTTTATATACATAATGACATTTGAAATGTCTTTGTTCTTGTGGAACTTCTGTGAGTGTAATGTTTCCTGTTCATTTGTATTGTTTATTATCTCCTTCACCTGCTTTGGCAATGTTAACACATGTTTTCCCTTGAAGAGAGCGAGAGACTGAGATGGCCTTTCTTGGTTCATCTCATCATGCACATCAAGCGTGGAAGTTGACGGGAGAACAATGAAAAATAAACAGCCAATCATTTTGCTGATAAAAAAAATAATAATGATCATTTGACAGAATGTAAACACAAATTCTTCCAAACACGCTATTGTCCAAATTGTTGATGATCCTATTATGAACCTGCTCTTTTAGTCTGCCATTGGTTTTACCAGGAGGTGTTAAACCTACCGAAGTCATTACCTGATGGTAAATCTACAGGTTATGGTCTTATGGAAAGTTTTTTATCTGCTGTGCTGCTCCCCAGATTGCAGCTCCACTGAAATACATATTTCATTGGTCATTGGAAAAGGTATGGAAGCTAAACTGTGTCCAATCCTGAAAGACAGCAAAGAACCCGTTACTCCTGCCAATATCTGACCAATCAGTCTGCTCCCTTCACTCAGTAAGATATTGGAGGGTATTGTGAGTAGTAAAATATGGGAGTACATGGAAAAGAATGACCTAATCACAGCCACTCAGCATGCTTATCACAAAAACCATTCCAGTACCACTGCATTGATTGACATGACTGACCAGTGGCTCAATGCTGTGGATTATGGCAGGTTTGTGGGTGTACTATTTTCCGATTTTACTGCAGCATTTGATTTAGTGGATAATTAAATAATTTTGACAAAATTAATGCATTATGTGTTTAATGAGGTAGCATTGAATTGGGTACAGTCATATCTAACTGTCAGGAAACAGTCCACCTATATCAATGGGTTGTTTTCTTCCCCTCATACTTTAAACGATGGAATACCGCAGGACAGCTGCCTTGGGCCCCTTCTTTACTTAATATATACCAACAACCTTCCTTATACCTTATCTGAAACTCAAGCTACTATATTTCTGATGAAACAACAATTTATACAGCAAGACAATCGGTTCAACAGGTACAGCAAGGTCTACATGTAGATCTGGGAAATATCAGGGAGTGTGTTTGGTGGAACAAACTTGTTTTGAATGCCAAGAAAACCAAGGTCATGTTGGTCTAGTTCACCAGGAAAAGGCCAACACAATGGCATACAATTAAGTATGGGGGAGTACAAATTGAGGAAGTGGCAGAAACCAAACTTCTAGCGGTGCAGCTAGACAACTGCTTCTCGTGGTCGTCTCAAATAACTCATCTGTGTAAAAAAAATATTACAATTGCCTGCATGATCAGAAAGATAGCTAAATATTTACCGGGAAAGATTCTTAAGCAAACAACCCAAGCATTAATTGAGAGTCAGGTGAACAACTGTTCTGTGGTCTGAGGAAATGCATCAGTAGGGGAAATTAGGAGGCCGCGGATTGCACAGAACAAAGCAGCAAGGATTGTTTTAAGGTGGATGTATGGTTATTCTGTTGTAGTCATGCACAATGCTCTTGGGTACTCAATCAACAAGATAATAGTAAACAGAATCATTTTCTTTCACAATGCACACCATTTAAAACGGCCAAACTCCATTCACAACGGTATTGAGTTAGTAAGAGACCAGATATTCAGTCAATACTAGGAATAGATTGTCCACCATCTATGTGTTATCCAGACAGAAACGAGAAATAGGCTAAATTACATTTTGATTCAGAGTAATGAAGAAGTAGAATAATTTCTGAGCAAACCAGAAAACGTTCAATATGTAAATTCAAACAATACAACCATTGAAATATAAAACATTGGAAGGTTGTGAAGGACTACGGTAGATGGAAGGAATCTATCTATCTTTTCAGACTGTTACAGTATTTATCTGGTCAGTATGTCAGTGTATTATGTCTGGTGTTTGTAACAGTGTATTTATTATATGTGAAAATGTGATTGTATTATTATAAATTGTATTTTAATGTTTTATATTAAGGACTCTTGGAAGATTTGTCTAAATGAGAACTAAAATAGATCCTAGTGAAATGCCCTCTTGCACACTTCTCACATCTAGGAATCTCCCTCCTACTAAAGAAGTCCAAAGCAAAGAAAAACGTCACATAATGCCGTCATTGTCACGAATCTCGCCGAAGATGGTGCCTCTTCCTGTTCAGGCGGCGCTCGGCGGTCGTCGTCGCCGGCCTATTAGCTGCCATCGATTCCCTTTCCGTTTGTTTCTGTTTATTGGGTTTAATTGGGTACACCTGTTTTGAGTGAGTGTTTGTTTGTAGGCTATTTAAGGGCACTAGGCCCTCTGGGTATTTGTGCGGGCTTGTTTTCTGTTATCTGGTGTATGAGTGTAAAGAGTATTTTTTCTGGACAGTTTAGTCTGTTGTATTTTGGGACGGGTTGTTTCATGCGCCCTGGTGTTTTGCATGTAGTGGCTCCACAGTCTATGGAATAAAATATCCACAAACTGAATTACCTGCTCTCTGCGCTTGACTCCTCCACTCACCATTGTAGAAGTTGTAACAGAAGCCCGCACCACCTAAATGGAGTCAGCAGGAGCAGCGACCACCCCTCTCCCAACTTTGGAGGAGCGCGTTCATCACCATACAGCTGTCCTCCATCGGATTGGTACCGATGGACCAGATGATGGAGAGGATGGAACGATGGGAGAGGAGTGGTCTACCGACGTCTACCCCAGCTCCCCCACAGACGACGCCACCTACTCCACCTACGTCGTCCTCTGGGTCCAGCACATTGCGTCTCTCCCCCCCGAGGGAGTACGATGGAGCGGTGGCTGGGTGCCAGGGATTTTTGCTCCAGCTCGAGCTCTACCTGGCTACCGTGCGTCCGGCTCCCTCGGGTGAGGAGAGTGTGAGCCTCCTCGTCTCCTGTTTAACGGGTAGGGCCCTGGACTGGGCCAACGCTGTCTGGAACAGCCCAGACTCGGCTCGGGACAACTACCTGGAGTTCACCCGCCGTTTTCGAGCTGTGTTCGACCACCCACCAGAGGGCAAAGCGGCGGGTGAGCGACTGTTCCACCTCAGACAGGAGACGAGGAGTGGCAGGACTTCGCGTTGGAGTTCAGGACCCTGGCTGCTGGTGCTAGGTGGAATGACAGGACCCTGATGGACCATTACCGTTGCAGTCTCCGGGAGGACGTCCGCCGGGAGCTGGCTTGCAGGGACACAACTCTCTCCCTGGATGAACTAATAGACATGTCGATTCGATTGGACAACCTGCTAGCTGCCCGCGGGCGTTCAGAAGGGGTCCTGTCAATTCCACCTTCCAGCCCTCCCGCTCCCACTCCGATGGAGTTGGGAGGAGCTGCATCTAGGGAGACCAGAGGAGGAGGCTCCTCCTGCGCCTATTGTGGACGGAGAGGACACACTTCGGACCGGTGCTGGAGGAGTTCCTCTGGGAGTCGAGCTGGCCGGCAAGCACCAAACTCACCCAGAGCTCCCTGTTGGTCACATGTTTTTGTTTATTTTTTTCCCTGCGTTTTTTCCCTCTCTTCAGCATAAGGCAATAGTCGATTCAGGCGCAGCTGGGAGTTTTATGGATCGCGGACTCGCCCATAAATTGGGTATTCCGTTAGTGCAGATAGACCCACCTGTCCCCGTGCACTCCTTAGATAGCCGACCGTTAGGGTCAGGGCTGGTCAGGGAGGCCACGATTCCGCTGGACATGGTAACGCAGGGGGATCATAGGGAGAAGATCAGTTTCTACCTTATTGATTCACCTGGGTTTTCAATGGTGTAGGGGGTCCCTGGCTGGCTATTCACAATCCCCTCATTTCCTGGAAACAGGGGGCTCTTCAGGGGTGGTCAGACGAGTGTTCGGGTAGGTGTATAGGAGTTTCCATCGGTGCCACGACGGTGGAGAGTCCAGACCAGGTTTCCACCATGCGCATTCCCCCAGAATATGCCGATTTGGCTATCGCTTTTAGTAAGAAAAAAGCGACCAAATTACCACCGCAATCTGGAGTATATTCGAGCAGCGAGGAGACTGAATCCGCGTCAGGCTAGGTGGGCCATGTTCTTTACACGCTTTAGATTTACGATCTCTTATAGACCAGGTTCCCTTAACACTGAGGCCGACGCGCTGTCCCGTCTCTATGACTCCGAGGACCGGTCCATCGAACCCACTCCCATCCTTCCAGCCTCTTGGCTGGTGGCCCCGGTGGTATGGGAGGTGGACGCGGACATCGCCTACACAGTGTCCGACTGGTCGTAGGTACGTGCCGCTTGGTGTCCATGATAAATTGATTCGGTGGGCTCACACACTACCGTCTTCGGGTCATCCAGGGATTGATAGGACAGTGCGGGGTCTTAGGGGGAAATACTGGTGGCCCACCTTAGCTAAGGATGTGAAGCTCTATGTCTCTTCCTGTTTGGTATGCGCCCAGAGTAAGGCTCCTAGGCACCTTCCTAGAGGGAAGTTACAACCCCTCCCGGTTCTACAACGGCCATGGTCCCATCTCTCGGTAGATTTCCTTACTGATCTTCCCCCATCTCAGGGGAACACTACCGTTCTGGTCGTTGTGGATCGGTTCTCTAAGTCCTGCCGTCTCCTCCCATTGCCTGGTCTCCCTACGGCCCTACAGACTGCAGAGGCTCTATTTACCCACGTCTTCCGGCACTATGGGGTTTCAGAGGACATTGTATCTGATCGGGGTCCCCAGTTCACGTCCCGGGTTTGGAAGGCGTTTATGGAGCGTCTGGGGATCTCGGTCAGCCTTACCTCTGGTTATCACCCCGAAAATAATGGGCAGGTGGAGAGAGTAAACCAGGAAGTGGGTAGGTTTCTGAGGTCGTATTGCCAGGACCGGCCAGGAGAATGGGGGAGGTACGTCCCGTGGGTAGAGTTGGCCCAGAACTCACTTCGGCATTCATCCACGAATATGTCGCCATTCGAATGCGTACTGGGCTACCATGCGGTCCTGGCTCCGTGGCATCAGAGTCAGACCGAAGCTCCTGCGGTGGAGGAGTGGGTACAGCGCTCTAGAGAGACCTGGCGGGCAGTCCAGGATTCTCTCAGGCAGGCCAGTGAACGGCAGAAGAGAGACGCTGACCGCCACCGCAGTGAGGCCCCGGTGTTCGCACCAGGGGACAGGGTCTGGCTCTCGACCCGAAACCTGCCCCTCCGCCTGCCCTGCCGGAAGCTGGGGCCGCAGTGTGTGGGGCCATTTAAAGTCCCGAGGAGGATAAACGAGGTGTGTTATAGATTGCAACTTCCCTCTTGCATTAACCCCTCGTTTCATGTGTCTCTCCTCAGGCCAGTGGTAGCTGGTCCCCTACAAGACAGTGAGGTACCGGAGGTCCCTCCACCCCCTCTGGACATCGAGGGGTCCCCGGCGTACACAGTACGAGCTATTCTGGACTCGAGACGCCGGGTGAGGGGCCTGCAGTACCTCGCTGACTGGGAGGGGTACGGTCCGGAGGAGAGGTGCTGGGTACCGGGGAGGGACATTTTAGATCCTTCCCTCTTGAGGGATTTCCACCGCCTCCACCCGGATCGCCTCGCGGCTCGTCCTCCGGGTCGTCCTCGAGGCCGGGGTCGGCGCGCTGCGGGAGCCGCGCGTCAGTGGGGGGGGGATACTGTCACGAATCTCGCCGAAGATGGTGCCTCTTCCTGTTCAGGCGGCGCTCGGCGGTCGTCGTCGCCGGCCTATTAGCTGCCATCGATTCCCTTTCCGTTTGTTTCTGTTTATTGGGTAATTGGGTACACCTGTTTTGAGTGAGTGTTTGTTTGTAGGCTATTTAAGGGCACTAGGCCCGCTGGGTATTTGTGCGAGCTTGTTTTCTGTTATCTGGTGTATGAGTGTAAAGAGTATTTTTTCTGGACAGTTTAGTCTGTTGTATTTTGGGACGGGTTGTTTCATGCGCCCTGGTGTTTTGCATGTGGTGGCTCCACAGTCTATGGAATAAAATATCCACAAACTGAATTACCTGCTCTCTGCGCTTGACTCCTCCACTCACCATTGTAGAAGTTGTAACAGTCATAATATACGCACAAACTCCTCCTATACCATAAGCATGGCACCTAAAGTATTATCAGAACAAAACCTCTCAAAATGCTGTCATAATATACGCACAAACTCCTCCTACACCATAAGCATGGCACCTAAAGTATTATCAGAACAAAACCTCCCAAGGGACAACTGACACTTCTTCACTTGACCTTGTCGGACAAAGACGCATCAAAATTCAGCAGGACAGACTGCCTGCCCTCCAGGACACCTACAGCACCCGATGTCACAGGAAGGCCAAAATGATCATCAAGGACAACAACCACCCGAGTCACTGCCTGCCCTCCAGGACACCTACACCACCCGATGTCACAGGAAGGCCAAAATGATCATCAAGGACAACAACCACCCGAGTCACTGCCTGCCCTCCAGGACACCTACAGCACCCGATGTCACAGGAAGGCCAAAATGATCATCAAGGACATCAACCACCCGAGTCACTGCCTGTTCACCCCGCTATCATCCAGATGGTGAGGTCAGTACAGGTGCATCAAAGCTGGGACCGAGAGACTGAAAAACAGCTTCTATCTCAAGGCCATCAGACTAGCCAACTACCACCAGGTTACTCAACCCTGCACCTTAGAGGCTCCTGCCATTTTAATTTGTATTTAACCAGGTAAGTTGACTGAGAACACATTCTCATTTACAGCAACAACCTGGGGATTAGCTACAGGGGAGAATGAGCCAATCGTAAACTGGGGATTATTAGGTGACCATGATGGTTGGGCCAGATTGGGAATTTAGCCAGGACACCAGGGTTAACACCCCTACTCTTACAATAAGTGCCATGGGAACTTTAATGACCTCAGAGAGCCAGGACACCAGGGTTAACACCCCTACTCTTACAATAAGTGCCATGGGAACTTTAATGACCTCAGAGAGTCAGGACACCAGGGTTAACACCCCTACTCTTACAATAAGTGCCATGGGATCTTTAATGACCTCAGAGAGTCAGGACACCAGGGTTAACACCCCTACTCTTACAATAAGTGCCATGGGAACTTTAATGACCTCAGAGAGTCAGGACACCAGGGTTAACACCCCTACTCTTACAATAAGTGCCATGGGAACTTTAATGACCTCAGAGAGTCAGGACACCAGGGTTAACACCCCTACTCTTACAATAAGTGCCATGGGATCTTTAATGACCTCAGAGAGTCAGGACACCAGGGTTAACACCCCTACTCTTACAATAAGTGCCATGGGATCTTTAATGACCTCAGAGAGTCAAGACAACCGTTTAACGTCCCATCAGAAAGACAGCACCCTACACAGGGCAGTGTCCTGGGGTATTGGGATATTATTATTTTTTTAGACCAGAGGAAAGAATGCCTCCTACTGGCCCTCCAACACCATAAGTGGAAGAATTTTGCAGTGATGAGCTGGCCAATCAGCGGTCTACTCGCATGAATATTTTTAATGACCAGAATACGCCCACAACATTCTGTTGTTGGGGTACGACCACACCATAAAAGCTTCCTTTTAACATACTTAAATAAAACAATCACTCATATTTTAATTATTTGTAGGTCATATTTCATAGAAATCTGCCACTGCTGAGGACGTGTTCATATGCTATGCTACCCCAAAATGTTCTCCCATGGAAATGTCATCTCTGTCTTAGATCAGCGTGAACACATGTATGAACAACATTAGCACAACAACAGACTGTAACATACTGCTGATAAAGGATCTTGGGAGGAGGATGCAGGAGATGGTGAGGAGGGGAGGGGGATGCAGGAGATGGTGAGGAGGGGAGGAGGATGCAGGAGATGGTGAGGAGGGGAGGGGGATGCAGGAGATGGTGAGGAGGGGAGGGGGATGCAGGAGATGGTGAGGAGGGGAGGGGGATGCAGGAGATGGTGAGGAGGGGAGGGGGATGCAGGAGATGGTGAGGAGGGGAGGGGGATGCAGGAGATGGTGAGGAGGGGAGGGGGATGCAGGAGATGGTGAGGAGGCGTGTTTACAGTGGAGAGGGTTCCAGTCATGGTCAAACATGTCTTCTTTGCTTTTTCATCACATTCAAATCTAGAGAGAGACAGAAAGATAAGACTGTGTGTGTGTGTGTGTGTGTGTGTGTGTGTGTGTGTGTGTGTGTGTGTGTGTGTGTGTGTGCGTGTGTGTGTTCGAGCCTTACACAATGGCATTAACACAGGGTGGCATGGCGTTTTGGATGTGGTATCCTTGCAGTCAAAATTTGATGTGAGTGTTAGACACACTGGTGGAGGAACTTGTGGTTACCTTAGTTGGCCGACGATCTGAGAAAGGGGAAGAAAGTAAGTTACAGAGAAAGGAAGTGGCAGAGAGAGGAAGTGACAGAGAATAACAGAAATAAGAGATTTAGACTGGCAGCCCAATTCTGATATTTTGTTTTTACTAATTGGTGTTTTGACAAATCCGATCAGCTCTGAAAAAGAGCTCATGTGAAAGAGATCTGATGTAATTGGTCAAAAGACCAATTTGTAGGAAAAAAGATGAGAATGGGCTGATCTCTAAACTAACCATAAACATGGTGTGGTTTTAGTTATGAGACACTGACAGGAAACCATGTGACCTAGCCTATCTCAGAGGTGTCAAAGGTGTCAAAAATGGCAACCAGGAAATCAAACAAGCTGTGCCTGTGTGTGTGTTTAAAGATACATTCAAATCTACTGAAGATGCAGTATATTCAAACGGTTAGTTGTCATCCCCCCATGTAAAACTAAACAGTTAAAATTATTTTAAATGCATAGAGAACTGTGGTTCGTGGACCACTCTGGATCCAAGAGGTCTGAGTTGTAGGAAGTCTGTCGAAAGCCTGTCAGTTACAGTAACTCAATGGAAACTTTAACCAAATTGTAACATTTTCTGCATTTTAATGTGAGTGTATATAGCATAATATAGATATTATATATTCATATATAGTTATAGAATGTGTACAATATAATGTGGTATTCAATCATTCACCACATCATCAATCAACCAATTAATCAATCAGTGAATCAGTCCTCACAGTTAGCAGACACAGAGGTGAGGTACACACGCATGGTGATCAGTGATCAGGACTGGAACACGGACATGCTGACTGACTGGCTGACTGACTGACTGACTGGCTGGCTGACTGGCTGACTGGCTGGCTGACTGGCTGACTGACTGGCTGACTGGCTGACTGGCTGACTGACTGACTGGCTGACTGACTGGCTGGCTGACTGGCTGACTGGCTGACTGACTGACTGGCTGCCTGGCTGGCTGACTGACTGACTGGCTGACTGACTGACTGGCTGACTGACTGGCTGACTGGCTGGCTGACTGACTGGCTGACTGACTGGCTGACTGGCTGACTGGCTGGCTGACTAATTGACTGGCTTACTAACTGGCTGACGGTCGAATGGACAGATTGATGTACC
Source organism: Oncorhynchus mykiss (assembly GCF_057628025.1). Classification (NCBI taxonomy): domain Eukaryota; kingdom Metazoa; phylum Chordata; class Actinopteri; order Salmoniformes; family Salmonidae; genus Oncorhynchus; species Oncorhynchus mykiss. The sequence continues at coordinate 14,315,918 of NC_143036.1, read as the reverse complement.
GACCGTTCAACAGATTAACAGAGACAGATAGCTACTCCGCTAGGCACTAAACTACGGAGACGGGTCGGAGGTCTACTGAGTGGTCTGGTAACCGTGGCGATGAGTCTGTCTGGAAGGCAGGGGAAGTGTCAGGTTTTGTATCTCACTGTGGGTTACATTAACAGCATGAGTGGCAAGTCCCACCTTGCTTTGTTCATGTTGGTCATGTTCAGTATTGGTAATGGTAAATTCACACCTCCGCCCCTCTCTCTCTCCCTTTCTGTCTTTATTTCACCCCCTACTACCTCACTTGACAAACCACCAACACTCCAACCCCCTGCAGCAGTCTTTCTGAGAAGGATGGATTAATTAAAGGTACACACACACACACACACACACACTAAAACGTGGGAACAACTGATGCTGCAAATGCATGGTGTTTTTTTCTGTGTCCCGTGATGTCAGACTGACGACACCAAATAACATCATTTTATTTTCTGTTTCAGTTCCAGCAAAGTTTCATAGATTTCCTGATGTTTACACCTAAGTTGAATAAATATGCATAAAATGAAATTGTTCTGACGAACAACTCTTAATGCTACAATATGTAACTTTAGGGTGATCCTACAAAATTCACATAGAAAATGAGTTATAGATCTATCGTTCTCATTGAAAGGAAGTCTAAGAGGTAGTAAATCTGTTCTATGAGTGCTATTTCAATGCTTCCAGTTCTTAAGTTTCGTTTTTGAGTCTTTTACTTTTGGTTTTGTACACCAGATTCAAACAGCTGAAAAGACAGTATTCTTGGTTATGTAAAATATATTTCACAGCGGTTTAGATGGTACAATGATTCTCTACACTATACATTGCTTGTTCTGTCATGTAAACTTCAATTTTAGAAACCAGGATTTGGTGGAGCGATGTCTGCATATTGCAAATTCAAAATAACGTTGATTGATAGAAAATAAACAAAGTAAATGTATAAGTACTTAATAAATAAATACATTTATTAAATAACATTGATAACTTATTGACATGATGAATTACAAACAGCCAAATATGAACTTATTCATCTAAACATCAAAAATGTTCTACAAGCCCCCATAAGTACTTGAATAAATAAAATAAATGGGCACATACAATACTGGTCTTAAATGTAATTCATAAAAACTCTAACAACCCATTGAACATGATTATGGCAACTGAGTTCAAGTATAACTAGATAATCAGACTATGAAAAACATCAATATGAATAAGATATTCAACATGAATGTAATATGTTTTGAACATCAGTGGAGCTTCAGCCATTAGCAATGACTCTATTGGTTGGATGTTGACTGCTGAGTTGAGGCATTCTTGGTCGATTCCCGATGACGGGGGGAGGAGAAAGAGGGAGGAGAGGAAGAGATAGAGGGAGGAGAGGAGGAGGCAGGGAAAAGAGAGGAGAGGAGATGGGAAGGAGAGGAGGAAAGAGAGGGAGGAGAGGAAGGTACGGATGGAGAAGAGGAGGAAAGAGGGAAAAGAGAGGAGAAAACAGAAAGAGGAGAGGAGGGTAAGAAGGTAGGGGTGGAGGTGAGAGAGGGAGGAGAGGAGGAGGGAGAGGAGGTTAAGGAGGTACTGGTGGAAGTGAGAGAGGGAGGAGAGGAGTTGATGGAGGGTGGAGAGGAGGGTAAGGAGGTAGTGGTAGGGGTGGAGGTGGAGGTGAGAGAGTTTGGAATGGAGAGCGAGAGAAATGTTGAGCTCAGACGGGCCATTCTAGAAAGGAACAAATTACAATCAGTTTCATTTTCTCAGTTGTTCTTTCCTGTGTGTGTGTGTATGTGTGTATGTGTGATTTTTAACTTACTCAAACTGATGAATCTTGCGGCGTACCCAGGGTTGTTTATGGTAACTACAGAACAGACCCTTCTTCGTCTCAAAGCTGCAGGAGAAACACAGTGTTAACACTGAAACTGAATTGGTTGGACACAACATGTCTGGGGGCTTTGACACAACATGGCCACTACATACTGTAAAGCACTTTGTGACAACATATGAGACTGGATAAACCTAAATGAAATAGACTAAAAGTTCCTTACATGACGGCCCGTACACAAGGAGCGTTATAGTTCTGAATCCAGTAGCCTGTGATGGGATCGTTCACCTCTGTCCTAGACACTGTCTTACAGCACGACACCAGCTTTTCTGCATCTACTGAGGAGGGAGAAGAGTTTACATATGTTCAAACAAATCCTCTTGACCTGGCAATCACTTCAAAAACCATGTATCCTGTTACATCCTAGCTCTAATCCCCTAACACTCACTCCCTTCCCCTTACCTGTCCCAGTCCAGCCCAGCTCTAACACACACTCCCTTCCCCTTACCTGTCCCAGTCCAGCCCAGCTCTAACACACACTCCCTTCCCCTTACCTGTCCCAGTCCAGCCCAGCTCTAACACTCACTCCCTTCCCCTTACCTGTCCCAGTCCAGCCCAGCTCTAACACTCACTCCCTTCCCCTTACCTGTCCCAGTCCAGCCCAGCTCTAACACACACTCCCTTCCCCTTACGTGTCCCAGTCCAGCCCAGCTCTAACACACACTCCCTTCCCCTTACCTGTCCCAGTCCAGCCCAGCTCTAACACACACTCCCATCCCCTTACCTGTCCCAGTCCAGCCCAGCTCTAACACTCACTCCCTTCCCCTTACCTGTCCCAGTCCAGCCCAGCTCTAACACACACTCCCTTCCCCTTACCTGTCCCAGTCCAGCCCAGCTCTAACACTCACTCTCTTCCCCTTACCTGTCCCAGTCCAGCCCAGCTCTAACACACACTCCCTTCCCCTTACCTGTCCCAGTCCAGCCCAGCTCTAACACACACTCCCTTCCCCTTACCTGTCCCAGTCCAGCCCAGCTCTAACACACACTCCCTTCCGCTTACCTGTCCCAGTCCAGCCCAGCTCTAACACACACTCCCTTCCCCGTACTTGTCCCAGTCCAGCCCAGCTCTAATACACACTCCCCTCCGCCTACCTGTCCCAGTTCAGCCCAGCTCTAACACACACTCCCTTCCCCTTACCTGTCCCAGTCCAGCCCAGCTCTAACACATACTCCCTTCCCCTTACCTGTCCCAGTCCAGCCCAGCTCTAACACTCACTCCCTTCCCCTTACCTGTCCCAGTCCAGCCCAGCTCTAACACACACTCCCTTCCCCTTACCTGTCCCAGTCCAGCCCAGCTCTAATACACACTCCCCTCCGCCTACCTGTCCCAGTTCAGCCCAGCTCTAACACACACTCCCTTCCCCTTACCTGTCCCAGTCCAGCCCAGCTCTAACACATACTCCCTTCCCCTTACCTGTCCCAGTTCAGCCCAGCTCTAACACTCACTCCCTTCCCCTTACCTGTCCCAGTCCAGCCCAGCTCTAACACACACTCCCTTCCCCTTACCTGTCCCAGTTCAGCCCAGCTCTAACACTCACTCCCTTCCCCTTACCTGTCCCAGTCCAGCCCAGCTCTAACACACACTCCCTTCCCCTTACCTGTCCCAGTCCAGCCCAGCTCTAACACACACTCCCATCCCCTTACCTGTCCCAGTCCAGCCCAGCTCTAACACACACTCCCTTCCCCTTACCTGTCCCAGTCCAGCCCAGCTCTAACACTCACTCCCTTCCCCTTACCTGTCCCAGTTCAGCCCAGCTCTAACACACACTCCCTTCCCCTTACCTGTCCCAGTCCAGCCCAGCTCTAACACACACTCCCTTCCCCTTACCTGTCCCAGTCCAGCCCAGCTCTAACACACACTCCCTTCCCCTTACCTGTCCCAGTCCAGCCCAGTGCTGCTATGACGACGGCTAATGTCCAGATCTTCACCAGAGTTCCACAGGTCACCATCTTTACCCTAAATGTCAGAGACTCAAATGGTACAATAAAAGTTCAATAAATAGATAAATCAACTCTCTCTCTTCTCTGCAGGCTGCTCAGCTCAGGGTCAAGTCTGTTGTGTCCATCTTCACCAGGGTTGAGGGTACTTAAGGCCTGAAAAGCAGAAGTGTTACCTCCGGGTTCAGTCATTATTCCGCTCTCATCTATTTCTTTCGTGAATGACAGAGTGAATGAAAGACTACGGGGGTTTCTGCTGCGTCACCGCAGGTCGTTTACCAACAGGAAACACTTTCATCAGCATTCAGACCAGACAAATGAACATTGGTCTTTCCCAGAATGCCTTACAGAGGATCAGAAAGCCGACAGAGGGTTTATTCTAATGTCTGAGCTACAAGTCCTCTGATTAAGACTTTACTAATGAAACACATCAGCTTGTCAGAAGATAATGAAAGGTCGAACATTTGGTGATTTTGTTTTTTGTTTCCAATATTGAGTGCTCCTACTTTTAATTTTGTCAGTTGACTTTAGGGAGGGGTTTCGGGTGGTGACATCATGGCGAACCCACCTCAAGGACACATGGAGAGTCACAACCTTGATATTTGTGCAGCATTGTGTTTTACGCTGCCAGATCAGTCTAACACAGGGGGTGGCCGACCCTGATCGTTGAGAGCTACGGGGATTGCAGCCTCCACTTATGCACATGATTACACTAATGAACCAATCATTGGCCTTCTTAGGCCGCTGGCTACAGGAGAGACAAAAAAACATACATCACTTCACATCTTGTGATTTTTTTGTCATGTCATGTGCTATTATTGGAAATCTAATAGTGACCATTCCAATTGGTACCACAACCGTTTGTGGTCAAGATCAGAATAAACCTGGCTTCCTTCCTGCTGACTCAACACTCTCTATCTCCCTGGGAAAGAGGAAGGAACCACATCTAACACAAACAGAAAATGTCCCATTATCATGCTTTTCTTAGCACCTCACACTGAGAGGAGAAGGGCCACAGGAAAAATAGATCATGTGTTTGCCTGTCTGACTGACTGACTCATGAATAAAAGTTGAGATTATGCAATATAATTATAGCAGTTTCGGTCAATAGTCCTTTATTTGCTCCTTTTATAACCTAATGTAGGTCTCTGGACCAAAACACTGGTTCAACTAGAACAGCATTCTCTGTGAGTTGAGGGGGTCACTAGCAGTAGTGGCTAAGGGCCAGTAGGGGCCAGGGGAATGGGCATCCCTGGTAGAAAGGATGTGCAGTGACATCACCACAGCCCAGTGACACGATGGAGTGTCATAACCTTTGACTGTATTCAGCCTTTACATCTCATCACCATGGAGATACTCAAACAGGTCTTGTGTTCTCTGATTGTGTGTAATTGTAAAGTAATTTGAGCTTTGAGAGAATGAAAGGTTTTATACAAATCATGTTTTTAATGTATTATCACAGCATAAGAAATAGGAAATAAATGAATACAAATGCCTTAAATACACCTAAATTAATAGATAATATCAATGAGTAGAAAACATTAATGCAGGAATGAAGTTAAAATAAATTATGAAGTAAAGAGAGTTTGAAATACTCAGTCACAGCAGACAGTTAAAGAAAACAGTTCTGGTGGGAGGAACATCTTCATCTCCACTAACTTCTTATCTTAGTTCTGTAGTTCCTGAAAAAGAGAGTCTGCTGAACCTGAATCCCCTTCTACTGGTGGTGATGGTGATGATAGTGGTGGTGGTGGTGGTGGTTTTGATGATGATGATGATAGTAGTCTAGAATCATGGTCTGATGATCATTTTATCAGTTGGAAACACTTTCTCTCTCTCTCTCTCTCTCTCCAGAGAAAATAGAGAGAGAGAGAGAGAGAGTAAGAGAGAGAGAGAGAGAGAGAGAGAGAGAGAGAGAGAGAGAGAGAAAATGGGAACTAGAGAGAGAGAGAGAGAGAGAGATACAGAGACAGAGAGAGAGAGAGAGAGAGAGAGAGAGAGAGAGAGAGAGAGAGAGAGAGAGAGAGAGAGAGAGAGAGAGAGAGAGAGAGAGAGAGAGAGAGAGAGACAGAGAGAGAGAGAAAGACAGAGAGAGAGCGAGAGAGACAGAGACAGAGAGAGAGAGAGAGAGAGAGAGAGAGAGAGAGAGAGAGAGAGAGTGTTTAGGGTGTGGTGAGTAGGGGTTGACCGGTTCCAGTGACACTAACTCAGCAGTGAGCCATTTGGCCTGGGTGTTGATGTGCTTAATCTTCCCCCTACTGGTGAAACTGAAGAAGTACAGAAAGATAGAGGGGAAGAGGTAGAGACAGAGCTGTATTTCCTATTACACTGTGACAAATACTCAGACCTGAGAGAATCTTTCTTTCCCAAAAGTATCATTCAGTACAAAGAATTCGGAGCTAGAAAAGATGAGAGAGAGAGATACAGAGAGAGAGAGAGAGAGAGAAAATGGGAACTAGAGAGAGAGAGAGAGAGAGAGATACAGAGACGGGGAGAGAGGGAGAGAGAGAGATACAGAGAGAGAGAGAGAAAATGGGAACTAGAGAGAGAGAGAGAGAGAGATACAGAGACGGGGAGAGAGCGAGAGAGAGAGAGAGAGAGAGAGAGAGAGAGATACAGAGACAGAGACAGACAGAGAGAGAGAGAGAGACCGGGGAGAGGGGGAGAGACGGGGGGAGAGAGAGAGAGAGAGAGAGAGAGAGAGAGAGAGAGAAATTGGAACTAGAGGGGGGGAGAGAGAGAGAAAGAAAGAAAAGGAGAGAGAAAGAGAATGAGAGAGAGAGGTGGACAGGAGAGAGGGAGAGAGAGATGCTAAGACAAATGTATTTTGTCTGTTTAGTCTAAGGTATAAATGTTGTAAATGTGAATATTTGCCTGTGACTGGGACTATGACTGGGACTATGACTGGGACTATGACTGGGACTATGACTGGGACTATGACTGGGACTACGACTGGGACTATGACTGTGTGTCTGTGTGACTGTGTGTGTGTGTTCTTACATGTACATGTCGACGTTACACCCCCTTCTGGGTTTCTGAATAAGACACTGTGTGATTGGTTCAGCTGGACGTTTTTTCAGACAGCAACTTATAGGTCTCATTTCCTGGGAACGCACTGCAACACACACACACACACACACACACACACACACACACACACACACACACACACACACACACACACACACACACACACACACACAGACACACACACACACACACACACACAACCAAGTCCACACAATCCTTTCCACACAACAACCCTGTCCACACAACAACTCTACCCACACAACAACTCTGCCCACACAACAACTCTGTCCACACTCACCTTCCAATGTAGAGAAGAGGATGACCGTGGTCAGCGCCAATAGACACAGCACACGACTAACAGAGAAAAACACACCTTCAGATGGGTGCTATATTGCTAACACTAGCTACTACAAACTGCTTTGCTGCAAAGTCTGCTTATATAGTTGGAAAATGTTGCTGATATTTACTCATAGATGCTAATAATTTGCACACAAAAAAATGCTCTTGCTGTCTTCTTGTTCTGACAGACGGAGTATATTTACATTGATAGAGTGGGGGTTGGAATGATGACGAGACAATTCCAGAGTTGATGAGTGAAGGGCGTTTGCCAGCAGCAGGTTCGGCAGCAGCTAGAAGGCCGGCTACACCAAACATCTGAGCTGGACAGGAGGGGGAGCCAAAGCTAAGGCTGGTGTGACACATTCATCCAAAATCATTTTGGGGAGTTTGCCACACCAAGATTTACTTGATAAAAAATCCCCACTGTATGAGTCAATTGTATGTAGACCCGAGGAGTATCGTATGCCAGTTGAGGTGAAATTCTGCAATTGTGGTGGCGAGCATGTGCCCGAAACCATGAAGTGCCCTGTTAGGATGAAGGACACCAAGGTGACAAGAGTAAGGGCTGTCCAGCGTGTCTCCTATTAGGAGACGTTGAGAAGAGTGGAAGAAGGGAGTAATGTTGAAGAAACCATGGTAGTTGGGTTAGAGAAACTAGTAAATGTTACTCGCCAACAGGATCTTGACATGTTGCATGTTAAAGAGGTGGACTTTGTATCGTTTATTGCATTGGTTATAAACTGCACAGCGCAAACAAAGAGGACATCTGAGAAAATAGACATCGTCTCCAGTCCAAAGTTAAATATAGAATAAGCTTCCTATTTCGCAACAAAGCCTCCTTCACGCATGCTGCCAAACATACCCTCGTAAAACTGACTATCCCACCGATCCTTGACTTTGCCGATGTAATTTATAAAATAGCCTCCAACACTCTACTCAGCAAATTTGATGCAATATATCACAGTGCCATCCGTTTTGTCACCAAAGCCCCATATACTACCCACCACTACGACCTGTATGATCTCGTTGGCTGGTGCGCTTCAAATTCATCACCAAACCCACTGGCTCCAGGTCATCTATAAGTCTTTGCTTGGTAAAGCCCCGCCTTATCTCAGCTCACTGGTCACCATAGCAACACCCACCCGTAGCACGCGCTCCAGCAGGTATATTTCACTGGTCATCCCCAAAGCCAACACCTCCTTTGGCCGCCTTTCCTTCCAGTTTTCTTCTGCCAATGACTGGAACGAATTGCAAAAATCACTGGAGTTGGAGACTTATATCTCCCTCACTAACTTTAAGCGTCAGCTGTCAGAGCAGCTTACCGATCGCTGCAGCTGTACACAGCCCATCTGTAAATAGCCCATCCAACCAACCATCTACCTACCTCATCCCCATTTGTTTTTGTTTTTCTGCTCTTTTGCACACCAGTATTTCTACTTACACATCCTCATCTGCACATATATCACTCCAGTGTAATTTGCTAAATTGTAATTACTTCGCCACTATTGGCCTATTTATTGCCTTACCTCCATCCTTCATTTGTACACACTGTACACAGGTTTTTCTAGTGTGTTATTTTCTGTAAGATTGTTTATTCCATGTGTAACTCTGTGTCGTTTTTGTCGCACTGCTTTGCTTTATCTTGGCCAGGTCGCAGTTGTAAATTAGATTTGTTTTCAACTGGCCTACCTGGTTAAATAAAGGTGAAATTAATAAATAAAATTGTTGTGATTGCGGCTGAAAGTTTTTGGGGAGTCAGGGAGAGGCATTACAAATCAAATCAAATCAAATGTATTTGTCACATACACATGGTTAGCAGATGTTAATGGTCACATACACATGGTTAGCAGATGTTAATGGTCACACACACATGGTTAGCAGATGTTAATGGTCACATTCACATGGTTAGCAGATGTTAATGTGAGTGTAGCGAAATGCTTGTGCTTCCAGTTCCAACAATGCAGTAATAACCAATGAGTAATCTAACCTAACAATTCCAAAACTACTACCTTATACACACAAGTGTAAAGGGATAAAGAATATGTACATAAAGATATATGAATGAGTGATGGTACAGAACGGCATAGGCAAGATGGAGTAGATGGTATCGAGTACAGTATATACATATGAGATGAGTAATGTAGGGTATGTAAACAAAGTAGCATAGTTTAAAGTGGCTAGTGATACATGTATTACATAAAGATGCAGTAGATGATATAGAGTACAGTATATACATATGAGACGAGTAATGTAGGGTATGTAAACATTGTATTAAGTAGCATCCACTAATGTTCCATCCTCACAGGCCCCTGAGCCTGTGTAGGGGTGTGATTTGGAGTATGGCTGAAGGAGTGGGATGTTTTTTTTTTAATTCATTTTATTTTTGCATAGTATGTGGTGGGTTTATTCTCATTCACTACACGTACAGTAGGTGGCGGCATGCACCTTCAACGTTTGTATGCGGACCGCCATAATACCAGAGGAGAAGAAGAAAGCAAAGACAGTATAGTATGAAGATAGGCCAACACTGCTTGTAGGCGATGTCATGGTGATGTTGGCTAGCTAAGCTCATGCATAGAAACAGTCTCTCGCGCCAAACTGCGCATGTGCAGACCGTCAAGTCAAAGGCACTCCTTCAATATAAAGTTGTTTTTGACGAGAATGAAAACGTGTCAGTTTGTCACTTTAACGAGGTTGGAGTAATACGAAGTTCAACTACTTAAAACATTGGCTCGAATCTATGTTGCGCCTTTAGATTTTGAGAAAATTAACAACTAAGGAAGAATTTTTTACTTCTCTCATTGATTTCTCGAACCCCAAACCCCAACCTGATCCTGTTTGGTCTGTTTCGCAAGCGTTCCCGGAAGTCTCGCGAATGCTGCGCTTCTGGGTTTAGAAACTCTGTGAAGAAAGTGTCTAGGCTGCCGGAAAACCACACGAAGAAGAATTTTATTCTCGCGAGATGTGAGAAACAGCGCCCCTCTGTTTGATTGACTGCGGGGAGGAAACGGGAGGGGAGAATAACCTCCGCGCCTGGCGATAGCAGCAGGCTATACAAACACACAACTGTTACAATCTTACTCCAATAATACACATGAGTGTTATTCTTCTTCGAACGCTAACATAACGTCGTCGCACCGATTGCTTTTTTGCTCATACTCAATCGGAGAGGAGGGAAAAAACAGAGGACTAGTTCCAAAAAGAGGAAAAGCGGCCTATTTTTGTTCTTGATATCCTGGTGCCGCCGGTGCAAGCTCGCACGGCCGGCGTAAATATACTCCGGTGCTCTGACGGGCGCTTATTTTACTTCTTCAACAAAGATTTCCATACTCTCTTTCCATTCTCCACTACCTCTTCCAGTTTACCCCCTCTTGTTAGTTATCCTGTGGTAACTGGCTTTAACTCCGTGCGCTAGCGGGTGCCAAGGCGGCCTGTTTTGTTTTGCAGCGTATCCGCCATGAACCGCGGACAACAACAGAATCTGAGCGTGCTGCTTGCTGACTATCACTGCCTACGTGCCACGAATATGCAGGCCAGAAGTCGAGGAGCCAACTTTAGCTAAAAATCTGAGGAAGATGCGAATAAGGAAGGAATGCTGGAGAACAAACGAATAAGATTTCACTATTAACGTTAGCAAAGCAGCTCTGTTTGAATTTGGTACGAAGGTGCCTAACAGTGTATAATTGGAGGCCGGAGTTGGAGAAAGAGCGCCACCACACCAGTGACTGTATTGTTGTTGAATTATAACTCGACCAGCGAGTGCTGCTCGCTCCACGGATTGTGTGGAAGACAAGTGCACGGGCTTTGATTAATTCATTTGCTCGAGATTTATTTTTGTATGTATGCACTTAATGGGATTAACCGTTTTATTTTTATGCCATGATGATCATTTGGGCATATTTCGTGCCGTGGAAAAGAGGAAAACGCTAAAGATGAATTGGTTGTGATTATGAATACAGTAATGTTCTACCCATGCTACCACGAACAGACTTCATACCTGTGTGTTTAACTGATTTGCAGCTAACTTACATTCTAGCTGTATCACACATTTACCTATTTGGTGCATAGACGATCTTACCAGCACTATTTTGGCGATAAAGCTACGCTAGGTTAGCACCATTAGTATTTAGCTAGCTACATCACCCATCTATGCCCTCCCATCCTCCTTTAGGCAATAATATAACGGACGAGAAGGGAGTTGTGGGCCTCTTCTCCATTTAAACGTGAGCCACAGGACTTTCCCCGGAGGACCTGTGCGTGTGTGTTTGCGCGTTAGTTTTTTTTCTCGGACTGGATGTTTCCGTCCCTTGGCTGTTGAGATGAACCCGGTGAATGCCACCACTCTGTACGTGTCCGCGTGTCGTTCGGTGCTGCAGTGCGACCCTCGCGACCCCCGGGCCCTGGCGGAGCTCTACAAGCAGCTGCCCTTCTTTCGCCAGTCGCTGTCCTGCCTCGTATGTGGTAAGTGCATCGGTAGTATTATTTTAAGGGGGTCGGTTCCCCTGTATATATCCATATAGCTACTATACCTAACTGGCCTAGCTGTATCCCCGCCATGGAACGCCAGGCATTGTGACACACCCCCATTCCCATTGGATGTCGGGGAAACTAGTTACCCGACGGCGTGGATGTCTACTTTAACTAACTAGGCTAGCTACTGCACGTCTCCCTGCGATCCATTTCAATGTATTCCATAGCTTCACACTGATCCAGTCTTAAACTGGCTGATTTGACCGAATTGCTTGAATAAAATCAAACTAGTAGCTAGCTACTGCACGGGTTAGCTACATCCCCATTCTTCATAGCTAGGTAGCTAACCTCATCCAGCTGCTCCACCCCATGTGTAACTAAATCACTGTCGGACAGGTACATGTATTTGCACAGCCAGAACAGAAGCGAGTGTTTGTCAGATGTTTATTTATTCATTCAACGTCCTTTGTTCTGTCCGGTGCCCTCGTGACTCTGTCAGTGGGGGGGCATGTTTGTGTTGTGAGACGGTGCGTGCGCAGTCTTTAAAAATGCATTTCGAGCCGAGCCCCTTCCTGAACAGGAAGGAAGCCGAGCAGCCGCACTAGCTCAGTCAAGAATACTACTGGTGTTTTTGTCCTTTTTTTGTGTGGGGTGGGAGTGATGATTATACACGAGGTTCATTCAATGGGGTGACGTTTTTACTCGCTGTTTATTATCTATGCATAGTCACCTAACGTTACCTACATTGCACATTGACTCGGTACCGGTACCCCCTGTATATAGCCTCCACATTGACTCGGTACCGGTACCCCCTGTATATAGCCTCCACATTGACTCTGTACCGGTTCCCCCTGTATATAGCCTCCACATTGACTCGGTACCGGTACCCCCTGTATATAGCCTCCACATTGACTCTGTACTGGTACCCCCTGTATATAGCCTCCACATTGACTCTGTACCGGTTCCCCCTGTATATAGCCTCCACATTGACTCTGTACTGGTACCCCCTGTATATAGCCTCCACATTGACTCTGTACTAGTACCCCCTGTATATAGCCTCCACATTGACTCTGTACTGGTACCCCCTGTATATAGCCTCCACATTGACTCTGTACTGGTACCCCCTGTATATAGCCTCCACATTGACTCTGTACTGGTTCCCCCTGTATATAGCCTCCACATTGACTCAGTACCGGTACCCCCTGTATATAGCCTCCACATTGACTCGGTACCGGTACCCCCTGTATATAGCCTCCACATTGACTCGGTACCGGTACCCCCTGTATATAGCCTCCACATTGACTCTGTACCGGTTCCCCCTGTATATAGCCTCCACATTGACTCGGTACCGGTACCCCCTGTATATAGCCTCCACATTGACTCTGTACTGGTACCCCCTGTATATAGCCTCCACATTGACTCTGTACCGGTTCCCCCTGTATATAGCCTCCACATTGACTCTGTACTGGTACCCCCTGTATATAGCCTCCACATTGACTCTGTACTAGTACCCCCTGTATATAGCCTCCACATTGACTCTGTACTGGTACCCCTGTATATAGCCTCCACATTGACTCTGTACTGGTACCCCCTGTATATAGCCTCCACATTGACTCTGTACCGGTTCCCCCTGTATATAGCCTCCACATTGACTCAGTACCGGTACCCCCTGTATATAGCCTCCACATTGACTCTGTACCGGTTCCCCCTGTATATAGCCTCCACATTGACTCGGTACCGGTACCCCCTGTATATAGTCTCCGCATTGACTCGGTACCGGTACCCCTGTATATAGTCTCCACATTGACTCGGTACCGGTACCCCCTGTATATAGTCTCCACATTGACTCTGTACCGGTTCCCCCTGTATATAGCGTCCACATTGACTCGGTACCGGTACCCCCTGTATATAGCCTCCACATTGACTCGGTACCGGTACCCCTGTATATAGTCTCCACATTGACTCGGTACCGGTACCCCCTGTATATAGTCTCCGCATTGACTCGGTACCGGTACCCCTGTATATAGTCTCCACATTGACTCGGTACCGGTACCCCCTGTATATAGTCTCCACATTGACTCTGTACCGGTTCCCCCTGTATATAGCGTCCACATTGACTCAGTACCGGTACCCCCTGTATATAGCCTCCACATTGACTCGGTACCGGTACCCCTGTATATAGTCTCCACATTGACTCGGTACCGGTACCCCCTGTATATAGTCTCCACATTGACTCGGTACCGGTACCCCCTGTATATAGTCTCCACATTGACTCAGTACCGGTACCCCCTGTATATAGTCTCCACATTGACTCAGTACCGGTACACTGCCTACCGGGGAACAGTGGGTTAACTCCCTTGTTCAGGGGTAGAAGGACAGATTTTTACCTTGTCAGCTCTGGGATTCGATCCAGCAACCTTTCGGTTACTGGCCCACTAAACATGACTGAAGTCGGAGCTGCAGCCGCTGGGTAGAGGACGCATCCAACATGGCCTATATCTAAGGCATTTTTGTTTTTCTAAATGGAACTCCCTCCATCTGCAGCGTGAGCCCCCTCTCTCAGCTGCCATCCCTAACGACCACTGTTGCTAAGGAAGCTGCTCTCAAAGCACAGCGGTCATCAAGCCTTGCAGAGGCAATCAGTGTTGAGCCGCCTCTTTGAATATTACGGCTTTATAAACGGTTGAAGTATGCATTTAACAGAATATGAACCCTCTTCACTTTCTACCTGGACCATGTTATACTATATATATGACAAAGGGGTTTATTCAAAACCAATGTCGTTGACTTAATTGACATGCTGTTGCTTTGGTGTTGTGCTCACTTCATTACAGTTGAATATTCAGAGCGGAAGAGCTATTGAATGAATCACTTTCATATATAGCCCACCACCTCAGTACTCATTATCATCAGTCCACTGCTAAGCTACATATCATCAACTCGTTATTAATGATGATTATGGCTCCTGTTTATGGTTTGTTGTGTTATGTTGTATGGACAATTGTAATGCTGCCGTTGGAGTGATTTATATCTCAACTGTTCTCACCCAGTTGAATAAAGGATAAATAAATGTTTGTCTTAGCATAAATGACTGAAGATGATTCTCTTCTCCAGGTAACCTGCTGCAGGACCCCATAGCGCCCACTAACTCCCAGTGCCAGCACTATGTGTGTCGGGGCTGTAAGGGCCAGAGGATGCTGCTCAAGCCGTCCTGTTCCTGGTGTAAAGACTACTCCCGCTTCCAGGAGAACAGGCAGCTCTCCTTATTGGTCCACTGCTACAGGAAGCTCTGCCTCTACATCGCCCAATCACCTCTCGCCCCGCACATTGCTAGCGCAGCCAGTGATTCGCCCGACCTCCTCGCCATTCTTAACGAGGGCCTGTCATTGGCCGAAAGCGAGCAGGAAGGGGAGGACACTATGGATTTGGCGAGCCAGTCTCCGCCGACAGCCCCCTCAATTTCTGACCTCAGACCTACTGAGGCTCTGCCTGCAGAGGAGAGCCAGGAGGAGGGGCTTATCCCTGTGGGTGGGGTTAACGGGCTTCACGACTGTAACGGCCTGGCCAATCAGGACTTGCCACCACCTATTACCTTAGCTACAGGTGGAGGTGTCCTGAAGCAGGAGAGCTTGGGGGAGGAGCTACCTGTATGTGTTGACGTGGTAGGTAGTGGGGAGGTGGGACTTTTTAACATTAGCACATTTGGGGAGGAGCTTAATAAACATGGCGGAGGTCTGTTGTTGAGCGTGGAGGAGGTTCTTAGGACCTTGGAGCCAGAACCCAACCCTGAACTGCCTGACCAGCCAGACAATCCCTCTGTACCCCCCCACAACGGATCTTACTGCCCTCCTACCCCTGACTCCCCTCGCCTCACCCCCTCCCTCCCCCCAGAGAACATCCCTAGACTTCCCCTGCCTCCCCCCCAGCCCACCCCTGCCCTTCCCCGCCTTCCCCCTCACTGCCACCGCAAGCGTTCACGCTCTGAGAGTGACAGTGAGAAGGTGCAGCCCCTCCCCATCGCCACCATCCTCAGAGGCCCACCCCTGGGCGCCACCAACCCCCTTCACCTCCCAACCGCCACTGTCAAACGGGAGCCCAAACTCCCTTCCGCCGTCACCCCGCCTCACCTGGCGCCCGTGCCGAATGGAGGGCCTCCCAAGGTGGGTAAGACAATGCTGGTGTCATCCAAGGGCCTGAAGAAGAGTCTGGAGCACCACGGGGGCCCTAAAAAGGCCTACACCAAGGCCAGGCAGGGTGTCCCCAAGCCCCGCGCCCAGCCCCGTGACCGCCTGCCCCCCCACGGCCATGCTCACCCTCTCTCTCACCCACCCAGCCCCTCCAAGCCCCTGTACAAGAAGCCGGTGGAGAAGAAGGGCTGTAAGTGTGGGAGAGCCACTCAGAACCCCTCTGTTCTCACCTGCAGGGGGCAGCGCTGCCCCTGCTACTCCAACCGCAAGGTGAGTTACTATAGATTTACTATGGCTTGGTCTGAAATCCGTGTTCCCCTATCTGTTGTTCACTGATTGTAAATAATATGAATATTCCTCCAAGGCATGTCTGGACTGTATCTGCCGCGGCTGCCAGAACTCCTACATGGCGAACGGGGAGAAGAAGCTGGAGGCGTTTGCGGTTCCAGAGAAGGCTCTAGAACAGACGCGGCTCACGCTCGGCATCAACCTCACCTCCATCACAGCTGCAGCCCTGCGTAGCCCGGCAACCAGCAACACCCCACACGGCAACCAGCTCATCACCACGGCAACAGGAGCGACGGGGGTGTCCTTCCTGTCCGGGGTGGGGGCAGGACATGAGGACAGGGGGTATGATGATTCGCTGGACATGAGGTTTGACTGTTGAAGACCTGCCCTCCCTGGACATTATTGACCAATGGGCTGTGCAGATGGACCTGGAGGGGCGGGGTTGAGAATAAGGCAGCTACTGTGACAGGCGGTAGAGGGAGTGTTACTCAGAAACACATATACACTCTCCATACAGCGCCTGGAACGTGCTTTTGGTCTTACGTACTGATGAGATGGATGGAAGAGGGATATCGTTACTGTATGTTCAGAGATTTTTATTTTGTGAGGGTTAGAAGTTTTGTTTTGTACTATCGGTGATGTGTAGGGCATGACGTGTTGGCCTGCGATGGGCTCGTTGTGCTGTGTGTCAGAGGGGGGTGGTACCGTAGATAGTGCACTTATTTTGGCCAGGGCCTCGGTACACTAGATGGGGGTAGGGTGCCATTTGACAGGCCCTAGGCCTGTTGATAGGACTCAGCCACAGACCGACATCAGTAGACTGACTGTAATTTATGAACTTTTGTTTTTGTACACAGAACTTATTAAATTCCATTTAAGAGGATGTTTTATGATATATTTTATAAGTTACATTAACAAACATTTGCAGTATTTATTGGATGTCACCTAACCTAGTGGGCCACACCCACTCCAACTGTCAGCCTATCAAATCCGGTGTGGGCGGTTCTGTCTAAATGATGTCCCTGTCCTATTAGTGCTAGCTGTCGTTTTGTTTCCCTCGGGCATTAAAAACCTGTAATATACATGGAACATATTTCCACAAAAAAGATAATCAAAACCCAAGTTGTGTTGTTTCTTTTTGACACTTACACCGAAGCAAAATTAGAGTATTTAAAGTCCAATAAAATAATCACAATTCACATTACACAAATTGCTTCACATGACTTACCATGCACAATGCATACCTCCACCCTCCTTTGTCCTGTGGAGTCAGGTCACCTGCAGTCTTTAGTATGACCACTAGTAGTCAGTAACATGTACCCACCAGCAGGTGGCGTGAGATGCTTGATATAATGTCATAATGTCCACACATAAGACGCCTTGACCCAAGTCTGTTTTGTTGTGATAGATTGGTACTGAATGCTTACTGCTATACATGACCACAAGCAATGGTAGCCTGTATTAGTTTATTTGGTGTCTTTATTGTGCACATTTACAGACATGTTTTCTACATGAACATGAGAGCAGTTGGACTCGAGCACAAGTGATCAACATCAACAACCTATTTAGTGTGTGTCTCCATGGTCACTTCCATGGCCACACACATAATATCTGGATCTACAGGAGTCGTGAACGAACGGTAAAATGATTCAACCCCCCCCCCCAGTGAGGCGGGTTAACTGGTAACCCTGTCCAGACCTCTCCGCTTGTCTAACTATGGATATATACATCTGTCAGGAGAATCGGTAAATCTTTTAGTAAAGTGAATATTACCCATGTCCTAACACTGGTTCCCATAGTGACAGTGGGTCTGGGCTACAGTACAGTAGGCCTCCTGGGTCATGGCCTGAAACATCTATACTGTGAAACAAAGTGGAAAAAGTGCTGTATTGAATGTGTGGTCGCAGGCGGTGTTTCTCAGGTGAGAGCTTGGGGTTGTGTTCAAAATATGACAGGCTACAATCAAACAACATTCAATGTCCATACAGTTATAACACAGAATCACAACACCCCACGTTCAGATTTACATTAAAATCATCCGAGTTCAGACAAACAGGAGAAGGAGACTCATCCTTTTAGGACGGATGAAAAGAGTACTACGACTTATTCACAATCATCCCCTCACTTTTCATTGGTTGATTATTGGTCATTTGTCCAATGAAGTTCTAAAGCAGATGTTGAACCCCTACCTCACGCCACTCAGCTGCTTTTCATCCAATCAATACAGGCCTGCTGGCCTTGGACACAGCTCATTGGATGAGCCATGAGCGAAGGCTGGATCCTAGGCACCTGGGTGTGGTTGGATAACCACACAAGCTCCGCTCACATGTCCAGCAGGGTCGCAGAGCTTAAAGCTTTGTACAACACACACACACACAGCTCTCAAATTATTTGTCTGTCAGTACACACACATGGCTCCCAAACAGTGTGTATCCCAGGTTCCAGCCCTCTGAGTCACCATAGAGACGAACCCCTGACCTCTAGCTGACCAGGAAAGCCCCGAAGAAGCTGCTCCTCTCATCCATGTCGATGGCGGAGGCATTGCTAACGGTGACGAGGAGGTGATCTCCGGCAGCCAATGGGAACAGCCCCCCCTGGTGGGCGGAGTGCAGAGAAAACTGGGAGTCCCGGGACCAGCAGGAGGTCCTGCTTGTCTTCATCAGCAGGATGGGTACCGGGTAGGAGGACACCTGGTGGAGGAGACAGCACCATCACTACAACTACCTTCCATAAACTCTCACGATATCATATACAGTTGAAGTCTGAAGTTTACATACACTTAGATTGGAGTCATTAAAACTCGTTTTTCAACCACTCCACAAATTTCTTGTTAACAAACTATAGCTTTGGCAAGTCGGTTAGGACATCTACTTTGTGCATGACACAAGTCATTTTTCCAACAATTGTATCACAATTCCAGTGGGTCAGAAGTTTACATGCACTAAGTCGATTGTGCCTTTAAACAGCTTGGAAAATTCCAGAAAATTATGAAATGGCTTTAGAAGCTTCTGATAGGATAATTGACGTCATTTGGAGGTGTACCTCTGGATGTATTTCAAGGCCTACCTTCAAACTCAGTGCCTCTTTGCTTGACATCATGAGAAAATCAAAAGAAATCAGCCAAGAACGCCTGAAGGTACCACATTCATCTATACAAACAATAGTACGCAAGTATAAACACCATGGAACCACACAGCCGTCATACCGCTCAGGAAGGAGACTCGTTCTGTCTCCTAGAGATGAACGTACTTTGGTGCAAAAAGTGCAAATCAGTCCCAGAACAACAGCAAAGGACCTTGTGAAGATGCTGGAGGAAACAGGTACAAAAGTATCTATATACACAGTAAAACAAGTCCTATATCGACATAACCTGAAAGGCCGCTCAGCAAGGAAGAAACCACTGCTCCAAAACCGCCACAAAAAAGCCAAACTACGGTTTGCAACTGCACATGGGGACAAAGATTGTAATTTTTAGAGAAATTTCCTCTGGTCTGATGAAACTAAAATATAACTTTTTGGCCATAATGAGCATCGTTATGTTTCGAGGAAAAATGGGGATGGTTGCAAGCCGAAGAACACTATCCCAACTGTGAAGCACAGGGGTGGCAGCATCATGTTGTGGGGGTGCTTTTCTGCAGGAGGGACTGGTGCACTTCACAAAATAGGTGGCATCATGAGGGAGGAAAATTATGTGGATATATTGAAGCAACATCTGAAGACATCAGTCAGGAAGTTAAAGCTTGGTCGCAAATGGGTCTTCCAAATGGACAATAACCCCAAGCATACTTCCAAAGTTGTGGCAAAATGGCTTAAGGACAACAAAGCCAAGGTATTGGAGTGGCCATCACAAAAACCCTGAACTCAATCCTATAGAGCATTTGTGGGCAGAACTGAAAAAGCGTGTGCGAGCAAGGAGGCCTACAAACCTGACTCAGTTACATCAGCTCTGTCAGGAGGAATGGGACAAAATTCACCCAACTTATTGTGGGAAGCTTGTGGAAGGCTACCCGAAATGTTTGACCCAAGTTAAACAATTTAAAGGCAATGTTACCCAATACTAATTGAGTGTATGTAAACTTCTGACCCACTAGGAATGTGATGAAAGAAATAAAAGCTGAAATAAATCATTCTGTCTACTATTATTCTGACATTTCAGATTCATAAAATAAAGTGGTGATCCTAACTGACCTAAGACAGAGAATTTTTACTTGGATTAAATGTCAGGAATTGTGAAAAACTGAGTTTAAATGTATTTGGCTAAGGTGTATGTAAACTTCCGACTTCAACTGTAGCTATCCAAAATGTTAAAAACAAACATTCTTATAGGACAAATGTTGAACACGACCGTGGCACCGGGAACTCACTTTCTTATAGACATACTGCAGCATGGGTCTCCCCCTCTGCTCCCTGTCCTCTTCCTCCTCTTCCTCCCCCTCCTCTCCCTCGGGGTGGGTGTGTCTGAAGTAGGTTTGGGCATAGATATAATAGAGTCCTGGGCGAGGCACCACCAGCTCCCCGTCAACCAATCGGACTTCCTGAAGGAATGCCAGCCCATTATGCCCCTCCCACCAAGAGATCTTCTGCCCCTGCACACGCCGCCCCGGGGAACCTGTGGCCAGACAGGAAGGAGAAAGGCAATAGTAGGCAGGATCAAGGGTCAGGAGTTGGACAGAGCTAGGTCTTAAGACAGAATACAATAGAATTGGTTGAGAATAGAACAGTCTACGGAAAGTGAGTATACGGAACATTAGGGACGTCTCCCTAATATTGTG